>NW_019943557.1:18167-45401 GCF_002910315.2 Salvelinus sp. IW2-2015
GACTACAACTACTATCATCATTTACCACTACTACCACCACCACCATCATCATTAAACGTGCTATCATTACCATTACCAACCCATACCATTACTACTTGGAATGATAAACCTCTCTCTCTTCCTCTCTCTCTCTCTCTCTCTCTCCCCTCTCTCTCTCTCTCTCTCTCTCTCTCTCTCTCTCTCTCTCTCTCTCTCTCTCTCTCTCTCTCTCTCTCTCTCTCTCTCTCTCTCTCTCTCTCTCTCTCTCTCTCTCTCTCTCTCTCTCTCAATTGACTTTATTGACATGGCAAGTTCATTATTACTTACATTGTCAAAGTATACATATCGAAAAATCAAAATCAAATATATATGTATATATATACAAAAATATATATATATATATTATATATAAATAAATGGTGGGACCAACAGTAATAATATAGTAGTAGTGGACATGGATTACCATTACAGCAACTACAACAACAATAATCAGAGCAACAATACATTAAATCAATGTATAGACCAGTGTCAACATGACTTGAGAAGACATATGACCTGGTATGAAAGACAACAAAACTAAGCTAAAATGGGAAATATTATAACATTACTTTTGCATTTTTCACTGGCTGTCCCTCAGGTTGGCAGGAGGACACATATTTGGCTGCAAAACTGCACATTTTTGGCTTTTCACCCAATAAATATTTGATTTTTTCTTCATCTTTTATAGTTTCAAATTCTTTGTATTGAGTTATAATTTTGGGAAAAAGAAATAATGCTCTTAGGTCTGAGTATTTGTCACAGTGTAGTAGGGAAATGCACCTCTGTCTCTACCTCTCCCCTGGAGCAGAGTGAGCACAGCCTGTCCTCTCTGGGCAGCCAGGTTTGTCTTACGACCGTCCTCTATAGCCAGACTGTGCTCACTGAGTCTGTACCTAGCAATGTTTTTCCTCAGTTTTCTATCAGTCACAGTGGAGATAGTCTGCCACCATGTACTTCTGTTTAGAGCCAAATAGCATTGGAAGTTTACTTTTGATTTTGTTGGTGTCTTTCCAATAGGTTATATATTTTTCTTTTTGTTTTGTGATGATTTGGTTGGGCCAGATTTTCTGAGGGCTGTCCCGAGGCTCTATGGGGTTGGTTTTGGGGTTGGTGAACTGAGCCTCAGAAACTAGCTGGCTGAGGGACTCTTCTCTGGTTTCATCTCTTGACATTGTAGAGCTGTTGTATGGAATGTTTTGGGGTCACTTGTTTTTAGATGGGTTGTAAAATTTGATGGCTCTTTTTTCTATTCGAATGAGGAGGGGGTATTGCCCAATTCTGCCCTACATGCGTTATTTGAGTTTTTCTTTGTACTTGCAATACAGTCTTGCAAAACTCTGCATGCATATTTTCAATTGGATGTTTGTCCCATTTGGTAAATTCATTATTAGAGAGTGGACCCCATTACTTCACTCACTTCTCTCTCTCTCTTCTCTCTCTCTCGTCGGAGTGCATGCTGGGAGTGAGTCGTCAAGCAGGAGTGATTGTAAGCGAATTTGGAATTTCTTTTCCTTCTATTGGTTTGGTAGTTTAATATATATATATATATTGATTAGTTTAGTTTTTTAAGGGTATCTTGTTTAATTATCACTAAGCACGTATAACGGTGGTGGATCGTTGAGTTGGTTTTTCGCGAGGGCAGCACCAGCGGTGGGGCTGGTTGCAATGGCAACGTCGCGGGAGTGAGGAGTTGAAACAAACTTAGTCGGATGCATGGAGTAAAATTCCTGCTGCGCCGGGTGTTTCAGTGGAAGAATGTAAGCTTGGCCTGTGGGCATAACACCCAAAAGGTGATAGCAAGCAATCTTTGTGTTCATGGTTCCACTGTGCGTCCCCTCTATGAAAGAATGCTCCTCACAATCTTGCAAATAAGCTGTCGTGCTAGATATCAACATAGTTTATTATGTAGGATGTGCCACGTGAGATGGTTAAGTGTGTAGGCCGGAAGTCAGCCTGAACCGGAGATCAGGGGGAAGGGCTGACAAACACTATATGACAACGCGCACATGCCTACGGACCCTATTGGAGGAGGGGATTGTCTGAGTTTAGGTAATGTCCGGCTCTCTCTTAGAGAATTCCGTTCGCTTGAATTCAAAACAGTGATCATCCACTTCCTTTATTAAGGACGATGTCATGTCTCGCACTCATTTGTAGAAGTGATATCATGAAACTGGCTCACCATGCTCCTGCAACATTAGCCACTGGGCAAGTATCCATTGGCTTATAAACTCTGCGCCGGAGTATAGTAAATGGAGATGTGTGTGCTACTTATGGCTATAATCTCACACATAGCACAAACATGTTATAACAGGTTCTCAACTCCTCTTCGGATTGGAAGAAGTACTCTCGCATGTGGCTATACGCGTTAGAAACATAGTTGCGTAGCAATGCAAATAACTACGATAGGATGGACACATTTTCTGCATTACCATGTAATCGATCCCTTCTAAGAGATTTTAACAAGGATCGTGCGAGCTATGAATGAAAAAATTATAGCGAAACTGTATGTGATCTCAAGTTATTAAGAATGATGGTATATTACCAATGTGATTAATTTGATTAGTTCTACTAATACAGTTGAACATAAACTACGAAAATTACATATCATAATATCATTGTGACTATGCCGGATTGGAGCTGGCGTATGGAATAAATGACGCTGCAGATGCATTTTGCGTGTCAGGCGTTGGCTGTTAGTCTAAGTCTCTGTATCACTAGCAAGGAGGAGCTGTATAGAGGCACGAACTGAGTTCTCATAGCCACGACTCTCTTATTTGAGAGTAAGTAAACGTCCTCAGCTTGCATATTAGAGCCACATGCGTGCTAAACTCAAACGACTATAGGCACAGACAACAGAACCCACCAATGCCTCAGCTGGAGGAACGGACTAGTGGTCCGATCCCAGCCAGCAAAATGATTGTAGCTGGCCACTGAACATAGGCTAAAGCTGTACGTGGTGTACGTTGCCACCGTGGAGGAGAGTCGATTCATATAACTGATGAGCGCAGATAATTCGTCGTTGGTCACAAGTAGATCCAGCACCGAAATGAACAGGGTTCAGAGTTGTGTGTGGCCGCCCTGTCACCCCTTGCTGGCAACGTTCAAATGGGAGCATCTGGGCGAATTAGTCTGCGCTACGTAATCATGAAGTGTATGTGTTTAAGGTTCAAACGTGTCTCGGTACGTGTCCACGTCCATTTGGCCGAGAGACATGACGTCGCTGAGTGGTGCTGCGGAAAATGAATGTGGAGGTCAAGAGGAATTGAAATAACGGAAAAGGGAAGCAGATGTTTTCAAAAATACCGAGCGAGTAAAAGGAAGAATTTAAGGGGTGGTGAAGGGTCTAGTTCTAAGAGAAAGGTAGAGATTGATAAATCAGTTGAAGATGAACAAGTTGTAGAGATGGTGGAGTTTTCTTCTGGGGAGGATAGCTAGGAGAGTGAGTCATCTGACGGCGTCACAACAATATAGCGAGATAAATGGGGTGGAAGGGAGGTATGGGATTGAGAAGATACGTCAATTTCTGAAGTTGACAAAAGGAAGAAATAATATGCAGGATTACAATGTAACTGATTTTTTCCCTGAAAGTGAATTGTTTATTGAAATCAGCCAAAGTTTCTGATGTCAAAAATTACAGGGGGAGGTTTAAAAAGCCCTGAAATTGCTAGACTCAAGAAAGTGGTCACGAGAGTGATAAGTGATATACATTCTTAAAGAAAATGAAAGAGTTCAGTTGTGCAGTTTAACTCTGTAAAGAGATGTGGGTCTGGATCTTCCTCTGTATATTTTTTTCATCCATGAGCAGCTTTTAAGAATGTTCTTCTTTAAACGTAAATGGGGCAAGAGATGGTAAAAAAAGAGCTATGGTGTATGAGTTAATTAGGGGAAAGGGAAGTGACATATATTTTCTACAAGAAAAACTATGCTAAATAGTTAGATTTTGGATAATACAGTAAAAATCATGAACAGTAATAGTTTAGGTCAAAATTATAGGACTATTATAAAATAATGCCCGTGGGGTAACTGCTGACTTGTCGAGTCACCCGAAGCGCCCCTACGTGCTTGAATGTTGTTGCCATGATTGTGTAGTCCCTTCCATAAAAATTCCTATATAACCTCCTCAATAGAACCGTGGGGTTGTTGGACTTATAACGCTTGATGTGCTGCAAATAAAAGGGTTGTTTCTGTCTATTTGTCTTATTAGTAGGTGTTGAACAGCAAAAAAAGATTTTCGCTTGATATGTGTTTTGGGTACATGTGGTTCATTAAAAGTTCCAGTGTACATTAAGCGAAGTGATGAAACTAAATACGCATATTGTTCTGATAAATGAATATACTCTACACGCACAAAATTACAATCTCTTTCTCTCTCTCTCTCTCTCTCTCTCTCTCTTTCTCTGTCTCTCTATCGAGAGTCTCTCTCCCTCTGTGTGTGTGTTGCCTATTCTTCAGGAAGGTTCCTGAAATAGTTTGCAGTTTCTTTTTCCTTACTCAAACTTGACTAACCGGTCCTAGATCATCACAATGAATAGAATGCCTATCAGATCATGGGTGTCAAACTCATTCCATGGAGGGCCGAATGTCTG
The DNA here is from genome assembly GCF_002910315.2 of Salvelinus sp. IW2-2015. Lineage (NCBI taxonomy): Eukaryota > Metazoa > Chordata > Actinopteri > Salmoniformes > Salmonidae > Salvelinus > Salvelinus sp. IW2-2015. Next base: position 22,772 of record NW_019943557.1, read on the forward strand.
CTGGTTTTTTCTTTTTTTTCTTTCAATTTGTGTCCAATTACGACCTAGACAACCAGGTGAGGGGAGGTCCTAATTAATCAGTGACATTAATTGATGAATCAATTACAAGGGAAGAGTGAAAACTCCATGGAATGAGTTTCACAACAGTGTTCCACATTACCAGGAGCTAGGTAATGAAATGTCTTGAATGGAATAGAATTTATGCCTGAGAGACCTGTTTTCTTGCATGTCAGAAACAATTGTATTATCAGGTCAATTCTCCTTAAATGTTAAATGTTCTAAATATAGCCTGTCATTGAATGTGTAACGAGGGCAACAGATGCACATGGTAAACCATGCTGATAAACTGTAGATTACATGATGTCACCGGTGTATCCTAGGAAGAAAAACACACACAGTAAAACCTTATCAGTGAAATAATCTTTAATGCTGTAAAACATTAAAATCCCATAATTATTCAATACATAATCAATCACATAATAAAGCAATCAATCAATCAACTGATCAACAAATTAGATAATAAATCAGCCATTTACATATTCTCCCTGTGGGGACTGTTACATTAAACCTACCTGAAAAAAATACTACAGAATAAACACAGAGATACAACTATTTCCCCTTTAACCGACAATGTAAATTCAAACTCACTCTTTCATGTTAAGGTAGTTGTTTAGAGTTAGAAACCACAAGAAAAAGAAATAGATTGAATCAATAACAAGAAAGCTGAAACATTTAGATATTTCTTGGATATTTCTAAGTGGGAAAACAATCCAGATGCAATTTGACATTATAATGTGTCAGTAATAATATTTAACTGTTGTTGGCTACTGTGTATAAAGAACAGGATTCAAAGAATATACGTTTTTTATTTTAATATATAAAAGTTGGGAGAAACGAAGGGTACGTGAAAGACTATATTTCATTTCTTTATTGGTTAAAATGAGGTTAAGGTTAGGGTTAAGGGATTAGTTAAGGTTAGGGTTAGGGAGTTGGTTAAGGTTAGGGTTAGGGGTTTGGCTAAGGTTAGGGTTAGTTAGGCTCTCTGGGATAGATGGGACGCTTGCGTCCCAACAGCCATGTCAAAATGTAGAGCGCCAAATTCAAAAAAATTCTATAAAATTAAACTTGATTAAATCACACATATAAGATATCAAATTAAAGCTACACTCGTTGTGAATCCAGCCAACATGTCAGATTTCAAAAAGGCTTTTCGGCGAAAGCAAACGATGCTATTATCTGAGGATACACCATAGTAAACAAAGAGAGAGAAGCATATTTCAACCATGCCGGCGCTACTCAAAACGCAGAAATAAAATATAAAAAACGCATTACCTTTTATGAGATTCTTTTGTTGGCACTCCAATATGTCCCATAAACATCACAAGTGGTCCTTTAGTTCGATTAATTCCGTCCATATATATCCAAATGTCCATTTATTTGGCGCCGTTGTACCAGGAAAAACAGCGTTCAATTTGAGCAAAATCACGACACAATATCTAAAGAAAATTACCTCTAAACTTTGCCAAAACATTTCAAAGTACTTTTGTAATACAGCTTAAGGTATTTGTAAACGTTAATAATCGATCAAATTGAAGACAGGTCAATCTGTTTTCAATACAGGATATCAACAAACTCACGGAACATTTCATGTCTTGCCCAAATCTCAAACATAAACAAACGACGTCACTCCACTTCCGGGTTAATATCTTTTTCACCTCACTAAGAAAAAACCTTAACCATTTTCCATACAATGGCGACATCCAGTTGAAGCAGTAGAAACTGCGCATTTACTGATTAGAATTCTGGTTTGCCCAACACAATCCATTGAACATAGAGGAACTGAACAATAAAAAAGTTAGTCCTCAGGGTTTTGACTGCTATATAAGTTCTGTTATACTTACAGATATGATTCAAACAGTTTTAGAAACTTCAGAGTGTTTTCTATCCAAATCTACTAATTATATGCATATCTTATATTCTGGGGATGAGTAGCACGAAGTTGAAATTGCGCACGCTATTTTTCCCTAAGTGAAAACTCTGCACCCTATCCTAGAGAAGTTTTAAGGTCAGGGTTAGGGGGTTGGTTAGGGTTAAGGTCAGGGTTAGGAGGTTGGTTAACGTTAGGCATACAGTAAGGGTTAGTTTTCAGGGTTTTGGTTAGTCGGGATGTCAATGGGATGTTGATCAGAAAAGTCCCCATAGTCTACAGTAATAGTGTTTACAGTTCCAGCTTCATACTCGGTTCAGTTTCTCCTCCTTACTTCTTCTCCTTTTCTTCCTTGTGGAAGATCTTTCCATCAGGCTGCTTCTTCCAACTCAGTTTGATGTCACCAGAAATCCCCTTCTCAGTCAACTTCTTCCTTATCTGGAACACAAACAGCATTTTGTTTACTGACTAGTCGACTGACTATGCAGCCAGTACTGGCTAACACTTTACTGTATACCTCATTCATAAAGCCTTTATAACAGCTCCATAATACATAGCATCAGTGATATGTATAGCATCAGTCATAGGCAGTAATAAACATTATGAACAACAGCATAATGTGTTTTAAATGTACTGTACTTGTAATGGTTGCTGTGCGTTTTGTTGCCAACCTTACTTTGCTACCTGACAACTTTACGGTTTTTACTTTTTAATTTCCGTTTATATTTTTAGTTTTTCCCTCAACTTTTTTTTCATTCAACTTTTTCACTCCGGACGTTTTATCTGGACATGGTTCGTCAGGACTTCCAACAGCCGAAGCTAAGTAGTAACATTAACATGATGCCTTCTAATTGCAGTCGCTGTACTCATAATATACAGGAGAACGATCGCCTTACGGCGAGGATAGCTGTGCTGCAAGCCCAGCTTCAGACGCAATCGTTAGGCAAGGGTATTTCAGTGTAGGAAAGGATGAAACAGCGTCTGTGCCACCAGTAAGTACAGATATTAGTATAAATCCCCTCCCAGTCCCCGCAGCCGGACAACTTTCTCATGGCTTCTGGAGGGAAATGCTGTGGGAACCGGTGTCGCTCATTCAGCCGACAGAAACTTTCAACCAGTTTTCCCATTAAGCAGCGAGTCGGAGTCTGAGGTCGAGCCTTCTCTTGTCTCTACTCCTCCCGTTACGGGGTCTGAGACGCCGAAGCTTCCCACCATTAGCTCGGACAAATTGAAAACCCTAGTCATTGGCGACTCCATTACCCGCAGCATTAGACTTAAAACGAATCATCCAGCGATCATACACTGTTTACCAGGGGGCAGGGCTACCGACGTTAACTTCTACTTGGTACTCATCCCGATGCCGACGCCTCATCAGTAAAAAAGCTGACTAGCATAGCCTAGCATAGCGCCACAAGTAAATACTAGCATCTAAATATCATGAAATCACAAGTCCAAGACACCAGATGAAAGATACACATCTTGTGAATCCAGCCATCATTTCCGATTTTTAAAATGTTTTACAGGGAAAACACAATATGTATTTCTATTAGCTAACCACGATAGCAAAAGACCAACCGCATATTTTCACAATTTTTTTACTGCATAGGTAGCTATCACAAATTCGACCAAATAAAGATATAAATAGTCATACCAAGAAACAACTTCATCAGATGACAGTCTGATAACATATTTATTGTATAGCAATTGTTTTGTTCGAAGAAATGTGCATATTTCAGGTATAAAATCATAGTTTTACATTGCAACCACCATCACAAGTCTCACCAAAGCAGCTAGAATAACTACAGAAACCAACGTGAAATACCTAAATACTCATCATAAAACATTTATGAAAATATACGGTGTACAGCAAATGAAAGACAAAATCTTGTTGAATCCAGCCAATATTTCAGATTTTTTAAGTGTTTTACAGCGAAAACACAATATAGCATTATATTAGCTTACTACAATAGCCTACCACACAACCGCATTGATTCAAGGCACGTTAGCGATAGCGAATAAACCAGCAAAAGATATTATTTTTTTCACTAACCTTCTCAAACTTCATCAGATGACAGTCCTATAACATCATATTACACAATACATATATGGTTTGTTCGAAATTGTGCATATTTAGCGGTCAATTCGTGGTTGAACAATGTGAATACTAGCCAAACAGCACAAAATAATCGGATATATTTCTGACACTCACATGCATCTAATCAAATAACTAATCATATACTTACTAAAAAAATACAGGTTGGACAGCAAAATGAAAGATACACCTAGTTCTTAATGCAACCGCTGTGTTAGATTTTAAAAATAAACTTATTACGAACATACAGCTCGTATAGCGACAGCGCCCGAAATCTGGGCGGAATATATCTAAACATTTTCGACAGAAATACGAAATAATATCATAAATGCTTCCTACTATTTGATGAGCTTCCATCAGAATCTTGTACAAGGTGTCCTTTTCAAATAAATCGTTGTTCGGTTGTAGAATTTGTCTTATCTGTCGTTTAGCTAACAAAGACTGCCATGGTCGGCACGCGAAGTGCCCAACTCACTAGACTAGACAAACAAACATAATGAACATCGCAATCACACTGATATAAAATGCTATAAGTCGGTTAATTATAACTAGTTTAGATGTTTAACGACATATATCAAATTAAAATCCTAGACGATATAGTAACTGTAAACAAAGATTTTTTCTGGAACGGCATATGGCGAGTCCTCTCAGGCGCAAGCCATGAATCACGGGTAGAAAGACCGCAGACCGCTCAATTCGCAAGATGTCTTGTTCGGCCTCAAGATCTATGCTAGACACCCAATTCAAGTTCTCACTGCTAGGCTCCATCTAGGGGAGCGATATGCAGTGCATGTAGACCCATAGATTCCATGCAAATTAATAAACTGACCCTGGAACAGAGCCCTCGATTTCAGATTTCTCACTTCCTGAAAGGAAGTTTGCTGCAAAATGAGTTCTGTTTTACTCACAGATATAATTCAAACGGTTTTAGAAACTAGAGAGTGTTTTCTATCCAATAGTAATAATAATATGCATATTGTACGAGCAAGAATTGAGTACGAGGCAGTTTAATTTGGGAACGATTTTTTACAAAGTGGAAATAGCGCCCCCCCTATTGAGAAAAGGTTTAAGGCTAATCTGAAGATGGTGCTGGCTAAAGCTAAAACTGGCGAGTGTAGAGAGTATAGAGATATTGTTATCCACGTTGGCACCAACAATGTTAGGATGAAACAGTCAGAGGTCACCAAGCGCAACATAGCTTCAGCGTGTAAATCAGCTAGAAAGATGTGTCGGCATCAAGTAATTGTCTCTGGCCCCATCCCAGTTAGGGAGAGTGATGAGCTCTACAGCAGAGTCTCACAACTCAATCGCTGGTTGAAAACTGTTTTCTGCCCCTCCCAAAAGATAGAATTTGTAGATAATTGGCCCTCTTTCTGGGACTCTCCCACAAACAGGACCAAGCCTGACCTGCTGAGGAGTGACGGACTCCATCCTAGCTGGAGGGGTGCTCTCATCTTATCTACCAACATAGACAGTGTTCTAACTCCTCTAGCTCCACAATGAAATAGGGTGCAGGCCAGGCAGCAGGCTGTTAGCCTCCTGCCAGCTTAGTGGAGTCTGCCACTAGCACAGTCAGTGTAGTCAGCTCAGCTATCCCCATTGAGACCGTGTCTGTGCCTCGACCTAGGTTGGGCAAAACTAAACATGGCGGTGTTCGCCTTAGCAATCTCACTAGGATAAAGACCTCCTCCATTCCTGCCATTATTGAAAGAGATCGTGATACCTCACATCTCAAAATAGGGRTACTTAATGTTAGATCCCTCACTTCAAWTGCAGTTATAGTCAATGAACTAATCACTGATCATAATCTTGATGTGATTGGCCTGACTGAAACATGGCTTAAGCCTGATGAATTTACTGTGTTAAATGAGGCCTCACCTCCTGGTMACACTAGTGACCATATCCCCCGTGRATCCCGCAAAGGCGGAGGTGTTGCTAACATTTACGATAGCAAATTTCAATTTACAAAAAAAAAAATGACGTTTTCGTCTTTTGAGCTTCTAGTCATGAAATCTATGCAGCCTACTCAATCACTTTTTATAGCTACTGTTTACAGGCCTCCTGGGCCATATACAGCGTTCCTTACTGAGTTCCCTGAATTCCTATCGGACCTTGTAGTCATAGCAGATAATATTCAAATTTTTGGTGATTTTAATATTCACATGGAAAAGTCCACAGACCCACTCCAAAAGGCTTTCGGAGCCATCATCGACTCAGTGGGTTTTATCCAACATGTCTCTGGACCTACTCACTGCCACAGTCATACTCTGGACCTAGTTTTGTCCCATGGAATAAATGTTGTAGATCTTAATGTTTTTCCTCATAATCCTGGACTATCGGACCACCATTTTATTACGTTTGCAATCACAACAAATAATCTGCTCAGACCCCAACCAAGGAGCATCAAACGTCGTGCTATAAATTCTCAGACAACACAAAGATTCCTTGATGCCCTTCCAGACTCCTTAACAAAAATCAGTTAACCACCTAACTGAGGAACTCAATTTTACCTTGCTCAATACCCTAGATGCAGTTGCACCCCTAAAAACTAAAAACATTTGTCATAAGAAACTAGCTCCCTGGTATACAGAAAATACCCGAGCAGCATTCCCCAAGTGAGGATGGCTTTCACTTCAGCAGTAATAAATTCATGAACTTCTTTGAGGAAAAGATCATGATCATTAGAAAGCAAATTACGGACTCCTCTTTAAATCTGCGTATTCCTCCAAAGCTCAGCTGTCCTGAGTCTGCACAACTCTGCCAGGACCTAGGATCAAGAGAGACACTCAAGTGTTTTAGAACTATATCTCTTGACACAATGATGAAAATAATCATGGCCTCTAAACCTTCAAGCTGCATACTGCATACCCTATTCCAACTAAACTACTGAAAGAGCTGCTTCCTGTGCTTGGCCCTCCTATGTTGAACATAATAAACGGCTCTCTATCCACCGGATGTGTACCAAACTCACTAAAAGTGGCAGTAATAAAGCCTCTCTTGAAAAAGCCAAACCTTGATCCAAAAAATATAAAAAACTATCGGCCTATATCGAATCTTCCATTCCTCTCAAAAAAAATTGAAAAAGCTGTTGCGCAGCAACTCACTGCCTTCCTGAAGACAAACAATGTATACCAAATGCTTCAGTCTGGTTTTAGACCCCATCATAGCACTGAGACTGCACTTGTGAAGGTGGTAAATTACCTTTTAATGGCGTCAGACCGAGGCTCTGCATCTGTCCTCGTGCTCCTAGACCTTAGTGCTGCTTTTGATACCATCGATCACCACATTCTTTTGGAGAGATTGGAAACCCAAATTGGTCTACACAGACAAGTTCTGGCCTGGTTTAGATCTTATCTGTCGGAAAGATATCAGTTTGTCTCTGTGAATGTTTTGTCCTCTGACAAATCAACTGTATATTTCGGTGTTCCTCAAGGTTCCGTTTTAGGACCACTATTGTTTTCACTATATATTTCACCTCTTGGGGATTGCATTCGAAAACATAATGTTAACTTTCACTYCTATGCGGATGACACACAGCTGTACATTTCAATGAAACATGGTGAAGCCCCAAAATTGCCCTCGCTACAAGCCTGTGTTTCAGACATAAGGAAGTGGATGGCTGAAAACTTTCTACTTTTAAACTCGGACAAAACAGAGATGCTTGTTCTAGGTCCCAAGAAACAAAGATATCTTCTGTTGAATCTGACAATTAATCTTGATGGTTGTAAAGTCGTCTCAAATAAAACTGTGAGACTGGCGGTACCTGGACCTGATCTCTCTCTTTCGACGACATATCAAACTGTTCCAGGACAGTTTTTCCATTACGTAACATTGCAAAAATCACGCCAACTTTCGTCCAAAAATTATGACCAGAAAAGAATCCTGCGTTTGTTATTCTAGGCTTAGACGTATCTGCCAATGCTTACTCTTCACAGGCTACCGGAAAAGCATAAATAAACTTCAGTAGTGCTTAAATACGCCTGTAGAATCTGACTAGAACCCAAATTGATCATATTATCCTCAGTGTACCTACCTAACGCTTCCTGTTAACGAAGGCTGATTCAAGGTTTTACTGCTAACCTACCAAAGCGATTACATGGCTTTGCTCCCTACTATCTTTCCTGATTTGGTCCTGCGTAAATACTAATGTACGCTCTCACAAGACCGCAGGCTCCTAATTTCCTACGACATTTCTAAGCAAACCAGCTGGAGCAGGGCTTTCTCTAAGATCTCTTTTATGGAATGGTCTGCCTACCATGTGAGAGAGCAGACCGGTCTCAACCTCTTAAGTCTTTACTGAAGATCCATCTTTTCATGGGTCATATGATGAGTGTAGTTGGCAGGACGTGTGAAGGTGAACGAAGCTCTGGGCAAAACACACCGGTTGCTGTTCTGCCTGGCCGTTCCCTCTCTCCACTGGAGTTCTCTGCCTCTAACCTAATTATAGGCGAGTATGCGTTACTGGCTCGTCTTTCATGTCGTCGCTATGCGGAGTGGGTAGCTCATGAGTGGGTTAGTCACTGACGTGATCTTCCTGTTGGGTTGAGCGACCCCCTTGGTTGTCTGCTGCGGAGACTTTGTGCGCTATATCGGCCTTGTCTCAGGATGGTAAGTTGGTGGTGTTGAAGATATCTCTAGTGGTGTGTCGGGCTGTGCTTTGGCAAAGTGGGTGGGGTTATATCTTCCTGTTTGGCCCTGTCCGGGTTCATCATCAGATGGGGCCAAGTGTCTCCTGACCTCATGTCTCAGCCTCCAGTATTTATGCTGGCATAGTTAATGTGTCGGGGGCTAGTGTCATGTTGTTATATCTGGAGTATCTCCGCCTTATCCGGTGCCCTGTGTGAATTTAAGTATGCTCTCTCTAATTATCTCTTTCTCTTTTTTTCTCTCTCTGGAGGACCTGAGCCCTAGGACCATGCCTCAGACTACCTGATAACTCCTTGTTCCCAGTCCACCTGGCCGTGCTGCTGCTCCAGTTCAACTGTTTCTGCCTGCGGCTATTGACACTGATGTTCCGGACGTGTAACCTGTCAGACTGCTGTTTTCAACTCTCTAGAGACCACAGGAGCGGTAGAGATACTCTTAATGATCGGCTATTAAAAACCAACTGACATTTACTCCTGAGGTGCTGACTTGCTGCACCCTCGACAACTACTGTGATTATTATTATTTGACTATGCTGGTCATTTATGAACATTTGAACATCTTGGCCATGTTCTGTTATAATCTCCACCCGGCACAGCCAGAAGAGGACTGGCCACCCCTCATAGCCTGGTTCCTAGGGAGTTTTAGGTTTCTTCCTAGGGAGTTTTTCCTAGCCACCGTGCTTCTACACCTGCATTGCTTGCTGTTTGGGGTTTTAGTCTGAGTTTCTGTACAGCACTTTGAGATAACAGCTGATGTAAGAAGGCATATATAAATACATTTGATTTGATTTGGTCATTATAGATGACAGGTACTACATCTGTAGTCAATGGTATATATTATGGCCAGATACTGCAGTAACCCTTTATCAATTGCACTAATGTGGCTCTAATCTCTCAAAAGAGGAAGAGAAGGTGAGATTCACCTGCTGCAAGATGGCCTCCTGAACAGCAGGATCAGTCAGGTCCATGTCCTGGTCCCTTGGGGTCAGCTCCACTCTCACCACCTGCTGTGTCTTCACTGGAGCTAACAGAGACAGACGGAGACAAAGAGACAGCCGTACATACCTATGCAAGACGCAGGCCTCCTCATTGTCCCTAGAATTTCAAAGCAAAGAGCAGAAGGCAGGGCTTTCTCTTATAAAGCAACATTTTTATGGAATGGCCTGCCGATCCATGTGAGAGACGCAGACTCGGTCTAAACCTTTAAGTCTATACTCGACTTGAGTGGGTTGAGTCACTGACATGATCGTCCTGTCTAGTTTTTCTCCCCCTCGGTCTTGTGCGGTGGGGAGATCTTTGTGGGCTATACTCGGCCTTGTCTCAGTGTAGTAAGTTGGTGGTCTGTTGATATCCCTCTGGTGGTGGGGGGGCTGTGCTTTGGTAAAGTGGGTGGGGTTATATTCTACCTAGTTGGCCCTATCTCAGTCCCCAGTATCTATCCTGCAATAGTCTATGTGCTGGGGGGGGGGGGGCAGTCTGTCCTATCTGGTGAAATGTTCCTGTTTTAGCTGGTGTCCTGGATGAATTTAAGTATGCTCCCACTAATTTCCTCTCTCCTTCTCTCCATCTCCCTCATCTCCCAGAGGATCTGAGCCCTAGGACCACACATGGACAGAGACACAGACACAGATCCTTCTCAGCAATGTTTGTGTACTGAGGATAAATGTGATAAAAAAGGAGCATAACTCACCACCGTAGCAAAAGAACGGACTGTTTATGAAACACTGCATATCATCCCATCTTCCCAAGTTATTCAACCTTGTCGAGGCACAGTCCTGATTTCCTTCGAAATTGTTGGGCTTTTCCTTTATCCAGTATGTGAATGAGGAGTTACTTCCATCCGACCACTTCCAGGAGTCTCTGAACAGGCCGATCCACCCTTCATTACCAGCAGCCACTGTCACTACCTCATGGTTCTGAGTCTGGTTCCTCACACTGGCCAGGTCTGTGTAGTACTCTCTGCAGTAACTCTGCGCCTCGCCCCACGTTTTAGTCTCCTTAATGAAATGGAAAGACTCCTTGGAATTTGTCACTGTAATGTAAGTATGACATTAAGTCAGATTGTGTGTTATTCTGATTTATCTACTACAGTATCGTATTTCCCTGATCAACAGATATTTACTGAATATTTTGATATACCGTACATGTATTATACATTGATATAGGTGTCGAAAGCCTTCAACAGGGATTCTCGCCCATGTTGACTCCAATGCATCCCACAGTTGTGTCAAGTTGGCTGGATGTCCTTTGGGCGGTGGACCATTCTTGATACACATGGGAAACGGTTGAGCAATAATAACCCAGCAGCGTTACAGTTCTTGACACCTGGCACCGACTACCATACCCCATTCAAAGGCACTTAAATCTTTCGTTTTGCCCGTTCACCCTCTGAATGGCACACATACACAACCCATGCCTCAACTGTCTCAAGGCTTAAACATCCTTCTTTAACCTGTCTCCTCCCCTTTAGCTACAACGATTGAAGTGGATTTAATAATTGACATCAATAAGGGATCATAGCTTTCACCTGGATTCACCTGGTCAGTCTGTCATGGAAAGAGCAGGTGTTCCTAATAGGGTTACTTACTGCCATAGCAGATGAAGAAATGCTTAACGTTACACGTGGCATCATTCCATTGACCACTGCGTCTCATGAATACACAGTCCTCCTTCCCTCTGGCATTATTGGGTTCGTTCTCTTCCCAGTTGACATATCCCTGACTGTAATCTCTGTCTGCCAGAGACCACTGCCACTCTCCCTTCTGCAGACCTATCCAGGCTGATCCATTATAACCACTGTCTACAGTGTTGATCAGTCTGTTCATATCCTCCATGTTGTCTATGGTGGCCAGGTCAGTGTACTTCTCTCTGCAGTATCTCTGTGCTTCAGTCCAGGTCTTATTAATGTTCACAAAGTGATACTCGTGAGCAAGGCATGAGGAGAGAGTGTAGAGCCCTGTGGAGAAGTCCATTATGTCATTCATATTTTCACTGTAGTGTCTATGTGAGGAACATTATCTACATGTTGGAAGCACTGGTTCAATAACTGCCATGGTTTGCTCTCCATGCAGTGTGACACAAGTATAAAAAGCTGTTCACTTTTCGACCAGCGTACCTTTACATATAAATGTTCTTAGCAAACCAATGATGATATTTTCTAACTACTGTAGCCTATAGATATCCATTCCAGCTCAATATGTGAAAATATGTGTAAATGGAAAATTCTGCCAGATAAATATTGTCAACTTAAAATCTAAAATATGGATTTAAAAACAAAACCATAATAAACACACTGACCAGAGAGAAACAGGACCAGCACCATCTTGTCCATGACTTAATAAGACAGACCTCTTGTACCTACAGACCAAAGGTGAATACATTTAGACAAGATTGTTGTCATCCTCATCACCCTTAAAATATGATACATTTTATGAATTATGTTGTTATCACTTTTGACAAGAAAACCAGCTAGCTTTCCTCTATTGGTGAAATGTCTTTACCTGATGTAGTACTGTGGAGTCTCTCTGTTCATCTGAATCTCTCTCTGGAGGCAGCACTGTCTATAATCCCTGTCAGAATAAAGGGGCTGACAGTACACCTATTCATCTCTTTGTTTATCACATTTTATAGTGTTTAAAGAACACGTCACTGTTCTATGTACCACCAGTTTACAACAGAGATAGTGAAAGGAGTAGTGTTAGCCTTTTGCATTTTTTGACTGTTCATGGCCTTCTGAAAAACAGCTTCTGTCTCAAGGCCAGACTGTTAAACATCCATCACTAACATTGAGAGGCTACTGCCAACATACTGACTCATCTCTAGCCACTTTAATAATGAAAAATGTATGTAATAAATGTATCACTAGCGACTTTAAACAATGCCTTTATATAATGTTTACATACCCTACATTACTCGTCTCATATGTATATACTGTACTCTATACCATCTACTGCATCTTGCCTATGCCGTTCGGCCATCACTCATTCATATATTTTTATGTACATATTCTTATTCATTCCTTTACACTTGTGTGTATAAGGTAGTTGTTGTGAAATTGTTAGGTTAGATATTACTGCATGGTCGGAACTAGAAGCACAAGCATTTTGCTACACTCGCTTTAACATCGGCTAACCATGTGTATATCGATGGCGGCTAGTAGACCGGTGACGACGACCGCCGAGCACCGCCCGAACAGGCAGGAGAGCCAACTTCGGCGGAAGTTGTGACAGTACCCCCCCCCTGACACGCGGCTCCCGCAGCGTGCCGCCACCGGCCTCGAGGGCGACCCGGAGGGCGAGGCGCCGGGCGATCCGGGTGGAGGCGGTGGAAGTCTCTCAGGAGGGAAGGATCCAAAATGTCCCCCACRGGTACCCAGCACCTCTCCTCCGGACCGTACCCCTCCCAGTCCACGAGGTACTGTAGGCCCCTCACCCGGCGTCTRGAGTCCAGAATGCCACGTACTGTGTACYCCGGGGACCCCTCGATGTCCAGAGGGGGCGGAGGGACCTCAGGCACCTCACCTTCRTGAAGGGGACCAGCCACCACCGGCCTGAGGAGAGACACATGAAACGAGGGGTTAATACGATAATACCTAGGAAGTTGTAACCTGTAACACACCTCGTTTATTCTCCTCAGGACTTTAAATGGCCCCACACACTGCGGCGCCAGCTTCCGGCAGGGCAGGCGGAGGAGCAGGTTTCGTGTCGAGAGCCAGACCCAGTCCCCCGGTGCGAACACGGGGGCATCACTGCGGTGCTGGTCAGCGCTCCTCTTCTGCCGTCCACCCGCCAGTCTCAGCAACTCCTGGATGGCTTTCCAGGTGTCCTTTGAGTGCTGTACCCATTCCTCTACCGCAGGAGCCTCGGTCTGGCTCTGATGCCATGGGGCCAGGACCGGCTGGTAACCCAACACACACTGAAAAGGGGACATGTTCGTTGAGGAGTGGCGGAGGGAGTTCTGAGCGAGCTCAGCCCAACATACCTTGCCCACTCACCTGGCCAGTCCTGGCAATATGACCGCAGAAACCTGCCCACATCCTGGTTTACGCGCTCCACCTGCCCATTACTCTCGGGGTGAAAACCCGAGGTCAAGCTGACCGAGACCCCCAGTCTCTCCATATACGCCCTCCAAACTCTGGACGTGAATTGGGGGCCCCGATCAGAAACAATGTTCTCAGGCACCCCATAGTGCCGGAAGACATGGGTAAACAGGGCCTCCGCAGTCTGCAGGGCCGTAGGGAGACCGGGCAACGGGATGAGACGGCAGGACTTAGAAAACCGATCCACAACGACCAGGATCGTAGTACTTCCCTGGGACGGGGGAAGGTCGATAAGAAAGTCCACCGATAAGTGTGTCCACGGCCGTTGTGGAACAGGGAGGGGCTGTAACTTCCCTCTAGGCAAGTGTCGAGGAGCCTTGCTCTGAGCGCACACCGAGCAGGAGGAGACATAAAATCTCACGTCCTTAGCCAACGTGGGCCACCAGTATCTCCCCCTAAGACTCCGCACTGTCCTCTCGATGCCAGGATGACCCGAAGAGGGTAGAGTATGAGCCCAACGGATTAGTTTGTCACGGACCCCCCTCGGCACGTACTGAGCCCCTGCAGGACACTGAGGGGGGGCCGGCTCTAACCGTGATGCCCTCTCTATCTCCGCGTCCACCTCCCATACTACCGGTGCCATGAGACATGAAGGTGAAATGATGGGGGTTGGCTCAACGGACCGCTCCTCGGTATCATAGAGGCGGGACAGCGTGTCGGCTTTGGTGTTTTGGGAGCCTGGCCGGTACGAGATGGTGAAACGAAACCGGGTAAAAAACATGGCCCATCTAACCTGACACGGATTTAGCCTCCTCGCTGCCCGGATATACTCGAGATTACGATGGTCAGTCCAGATGAGAAAAGGGTGCTTAGCCCCCTCAAGCCAATGTCTCCACACCTTCAGAGCCTTGACTACAGCTAACAACTCCCGGTCCCCCACGTCATTGTTTCGCTCCGCCGGACCGAGCTTCCTCGAAAAAAGGCACAAGGGCGGAGCTTTGGTGGCACGCCCGAGCGCTGGGACAGCACGGCCCCGACCCCAGCCTCGGACGTGTCCACCTCCACTATGAACGCTAAAGAGGGGTCCGGATGCGCCAACACTGGTGCATTGGTGAACAGCTCCTTCAGACGACTGAAAGCTCTGCCCGGCTCTGCTGACCAACGCAAGCTCACCGGTCCTCGCCTTCTGCAGTGAAGTAATGGGAGCAGCCACCTGACCAAAACCCCGGATAAACCTCCGGTAGTAATTGGCAAACCCTAAAAACCGCTGCACCTCTTTCACCGTGGTCTGAGTCGGCCAATTACGCACGGCTGTAACGCGGTCACACTCCATCACCACCCCGGAGGTGGAAATACGATAACCCAGGAAGGAAACGGCCTGTTTGAAGAACTCACATTTCTCGGCCTTGCAATACAGGTCAAGCTCCAGCAGTCGCCCAAGTACCTTACGCACCAGAGACACATGCGCCGCGCGTGTGGCAGTATAGATCAAGATGTCATCGATGTACACTACCACTTCATGCCCGAGCAGGTCTCGGAGAATCTCGTCTATGAAGGATTGGAAGACGGCTGGAGCATTCTTCAACCCATATGGCATGACACTGTACTCATAATGGCCAGATGTAGTACTAAATGCGGTTTTCCACTCATCTCCTCCCCGGATACGCACCAGATTATACGCACTCCTCAGGTCCAGTTTTGTGAAGAAGCGCGCCCCGTGAAATGATTCCACCGCCGTAGCGATGAGAGGTAGTGGGTAACTAAACCCCACTGTGATAGAATGTAGACCTCGATAATCAATGCACGGACGCAGACCTCCCTCCTTCTTCACAAAAAAGAAGCTCGAGGAGACGGGTGATGCGGAGGGCCGAATGTACCCCTGTCCCAGCGATTCAGCAACATATGTCTCCATAGCTACTGTCTCCTCCTGGGACAATGGGTACACGTGACTCCTAGGAAGTGCAGCGTTCTCCAGGAGGTCTATCGCGCAGTCCCCTCGACGATGGGGTGGTAATTGGGTTGCCTTCTTTTTACTGAAGGCAATAGCCAAATCGGCATATTCAGAGGGAAACCTGGTCTGGACTCTCCACCGTAGTCGCACCAACGGCAACTCCTATACACCTGCCTGAACACTCCTCTGACCACCCTCTAAGAGCCCCCTGTCGCCAGGAAATCACCGGGTTGTGCTGAGCTAACCAGGGAATTCCCAACACCACTGGAAACGCAGGTGAATCGATAAGGAACAGACTAATCCGCTCCCTATGACCCCCCTGCGTTACCATGTCCAGTGGCACCGTGGCCTCCCTGACCACTCCTGACCCTAATGGTCGGCTATCTAAGGAGTGCACGGYGAAAGGTAGGTCTAACGACARCAGGGGAATCCCTAGCCTWAACGCGAGCCCACGATCCATGAAGTTCCCAGCTGCGRCTGAATCYARTAGCGCCTTATGCTGTAGAGAGGYAGAAAACCCAGGAAAAGAGGTTAACAKAAACATATGAKCGACAGGAAGCTCTGGGTGAGTCTGGTGCTGACTCAKCTGGGGTGACCGAGTAGTGCTCCGCCTGCCCTCCAGACTCCCAGACGAGTTCCTCCAGCACCGGTCGGCCGTGTGTCCTCGCCGACCACAACTGGTGCAGGAGGAAACTCCTCCTCCGGTCCCCCTCGATGCAGCCCCCCCCTAACTCCATGGGGATGGGAGCAGGAGGGCCTGGAGGTGGAAACGACAGGGCCTGTTCCGAACGCCCGCGGGCAGCCAGCAGGTTGTCAGTTCATCCAACGTGAGGGTGGTGTCCCGACACGCTAGCTCCCTGCGGACGTCCTCCCTGAGGCTACATCGGAAA
This sequence comes from Salvelinus sp. IW2-2015, assembly GCF_002910315.2. NCBI lineage: Eukaryota > Metazoa > Chordata > Actinopteri > Salmoniformes > Salmonidae > Salvelinus > Salvelinus sp. IW2-2015. The sequence continues at coordinate 39,316 of NW_019943557.1, forward strand.
TGGTCAATCAAAGCCCTGTCGTTCCACCCTGCTCCTGCGGCCAAGGTCCTGACCTCCAGGGCAAAGTCCTGCGCGCTCCTCGTTTCCTGTCGCAGGTGGAACAGCCGTTCACTCGGGGTAGTGATCCCTCGCCGAGTCTGGGCCATTCCACACTGCATTTGCCCACTCCAGGGCTCGTCCCGTCAGACAGGAGACGAGGACGCTCACGCTCTCCTCCCCTGAGGGAGTAGGACGGACGGTCGCCAGGTATAGTTCTAGTTGGAGGAGGAACCCCTGACACCCAGCCGCCGTCCCATCATACTCCCTAGGGAGCGCCAGCCGCAGAGCCCCGGAGCCGGATGTTGTAGCAGGGGTAGGAGGTGCTGGAGATGAGGTGGGAAGGCCACTCTTCTCCCATCGGTCCATCCTCTCCATCATCAGATCCATCGCTGATCTTATATGGTGGAGAATCCTTTCCTCCATCGACAGGAGAGGATGTGCGGCTGCTCCTGCTGATTCCATATTGTTTGGTGCGGGATTCTGTCACGAGAGACTAGGTGCGTGAGGAAGAATCAGGCGCAGAGAGCATAAGTTCCACAGGAAGAAGTGCACTTTAATAATGCACCGAAAAACAATGCCCACAACATTTTTACATTTACATTTTAGTCATTTAGCAGACACCCTTATCCAGAGTGACTTACAGCACTGAATGCATACATTTATGTACTAGTCCCCCGTGGGAATCGAACCCACAACCCTGGCGTTGCAAGCGCCATGCTCTAACAACTGAGCTACTGAGCTACACGGGACCACAGGGCACGGAAAAAATGTGGACCAACCCAAACACACAGGGTACCAGGTCCGGAGCACGAACACCAACAAATGAGTTGACCAAGTCAAGTAATATCCTTGGTTAGAAAGGGAAACAAGAAGTTCCATTAAGTCATATGTGGAAAATCACACAATTTTAAATGTACATATTGTCATGAATTGCACATGTGATTTACATTTAAATGTTTTATTGTGTATGTAGTTTAACATCCATGTATTTTAGTGACCTTGACTGCCATGTCAGTAAAAACATGAACTTGACCTCGACCGTAGTCAACAACAGAGCCAGTCAAATGAGTATGCGACTGTTAGTGTTTTTGTTTGCTGTAAAAGGACGAGTGGCGCGGCGGTCCAAGGCATTGCATCGCAGTGCATGAGGCGTCACTACAGATCCGGTTCAATCCCGGGCTGTTTCACAGCAGGCAGCGACTGGGAGATCCATGAGACGGTGTACAATTGGCCCAGCGTCGTCCGGGATAGGGGAGGGTTTGGCCGGCCGGGATGTTCTTGTCCCATCGCGCTCTAGGGACTCCTGTGGCAAGCGAGGCGCATGGACGCTGACATGGTTGCCAGTTGTACGGTGTTTCCTCCAACATATTGGTGCAGCTGGCTTCCAGTGCGGCTTGGCAGGGTCGTGTTTTGGAGGACGCATGGCTCTCGACCTTCGCCTCTCCCAAGTCCGTACAGGAGTTCCAGCGATGGGACAAGACTGTAATTACCAATTGGGGAGGAAAGGGGTAAAATATTTTAAAAGGCAGGATGTAAATTGCGGCTTACGATTAAGGGTTCCAGTCTAATCCAACCCAAACTCTAAACTTAACCTAACCCTGACCTTAAACTTCTTGCCTAAACTTAACCCATAAAATTAGTTGAAGTTGGAGTTTACCCTAGACACTGATCTTGAGTAATGGTTAAGGTCAGGATTGAGGGAGAGGAAGCTGATGCAAGATCTTTATTGTACCTGGGGGAAACTTCACCCCAGAGTGTCTTTTAGGCCTATGTAAAACATTGCAACCACAGTCAACAAATGAGCTGACCGTAGTCAAATATTTCAACAGCCATTTGCATCAGAGGCTAATTTAACAGTTCCATAATACTGTCTGTCAACAGGCTCAATGTCACCAGGTTCTACAGTTCTCGACTACGACGGCAAACTAGACCTTTTATCTGTTACTCAGTTTAGTTGTGCAGAATAAGCTCACCCTTTTTCTGTGTAGGTCCGGGGTGACGTTTCCCCTAGGTACAGATCTAAAGGTTCTACAGCTGCACCATCGAGAGCATCCTGACTGGTTGCATCACTGCCTGGTACGGCAATTGCTCGGCCTCTGACCGCAAGGCACTACAGATGGGAGTGCGTACGGCCCAGTACATCACTGGGGCTAAGCTGCCTGCCATCCAGGACCTCTACACCAGGCGGTGTCAGAGGAAGGCCCTAAAAATTTTCAAAGACCCCAGCCACCCCAGTCATCAAATCAAATCAAATGTATTTATATAGCCCTTCTTACATCAGCTGATATATCAAAGTGCTGTACAGAAACCCAGCCTAAAACCCCAAACAGCAAGCAATACAGGTGTAGAAGCACAGTCATAGACGGTTCTCTCTATTACCGCATGGCAAGTGGTACCAGAGTGCCAAGTCTAGGACAAAAAGGCTTCTAAACAGTTTTTACCCCCAAGCCATAAGACTCCTGAACAGGTAATCAAATGGCTACCCGGACTATTTGCATTGTGTGCCCCCCCCCCACCAACCCCTCTTTTACGCTGCTGCTACTCTCTGTTCATCATCTATGCATAGTCACTTTAACCATATCTACATGTACATACTACCTCAAATCAGCCTGACTAACCGGTGTCTGTATATAGCCTCGCTACTGTATATAGCCTCGCTACTGTATATAGCCTGTCTTTTTACTGTTGTTTTATTTCTTTACTTACCTATTGTTCACCTAATACATTTTTGCACTATTGGTTAGATTTTAGTTGATTTTATACTGAAAATAAAATCTATGCACTTACTATAATATAAGTCGCTTTTTTAAAATGTATTTTTATTTCACCTTTATTTAACCAGGTAGGACAGTTGAGAACAAGTTCTCATTTACAACTGCGTCCTGGCCAAGATAAAGCAAAGCAGTGCGACACAAACAACACAGTTACACATGGGATAAACAAATGTACAGTCAATAACACAATAGAAAAATCTATATATAGTGTGCGCAAATGTACTAAGATTAGGGAGGTAAGGCAATAAATAGGCCATAGTGGCGAAATAATTACAATTGAGCAATTAAACACTGGAGTGATAGATGTGCAGAAGATGAATGTGCAAGTAGAGATACTGAGGTGCAAAGGAGCAAAATAATAAATAACAATATGGGGATGAGGTAGTTGGGTGGGCTATTTACAGATGGGCTGTGTACATTTACAATGATCGGTAAGCTGCTCTGACAGCGGATGCTTAAAGTTAGTGAGGGAGATATAGGACTCCAGGTTCAGTGATTTTTGCAATTCGTTCCAGTCATTGGCAGCAGTGAACTGGAAGGAAAGGCGGCCAAAGGAGGAGTTAGCTTTAGGGATAACCAGTGAAATATACCTGCTGGAGCGTGTCCTACGGGTGGGTGCTGCTATGGTGACCAGTGAGCTGAGATAAGGCAGGGCTTTACCTAGCAAAGACTTATAGATGACCTGGGGCCAGTGGGTTTGGCAAAGAATATGAAGGATACAGGTCGCAGTGGTGGGTAGTATATGGGGCTTTGGTGACAAAACGGATGGCACTGTGATAGACTACATCCAGTTTGCTGAGTAGTGTTGGAGGCTATTTTGTAAATGACGTCGCCGAAGTCAAGGATCGGTAGGATAGTCAGTTTTACAAGGGTATGTTTGGCAGCATGAGTGAAGGATGCTTTGTAGCGCAATAGGAAGCCGATTCTAGATTTAATTTTGGATTGGAGATGTTTAATGTGAGTCTGGAAGGAGAGTTTACAGTCTAACCAGACACCTAGGTATTTCTAGTTCTCCACATTTTCTAAGTCAGAACCGTCCAGAGTAGTAATGCCAGTCGGGTGGGCGGGTGCGGGCAGCGATCGGTTGAAGAGCATGCATTCAGTTTTACTTGCATTTAAGAGCAGTTGGAGGCCACGGAAGGAGTGTTGTATGGCATTGAAGTTCGTCTGGAGGTTTGTTAACACAGTGTCCAAAGAAGGGCCAGAAGTATGGATAAAAGCATCTACTAAATGGCATCAATTATATTATGACTGGTAAACTGTGTTCTATAGGTGAACTCTCTCCTTTAAATCAGGCCGTCTTTCCAACCTTGCACAATACAGCTTTTGTGATGAGTTTTTATGCTCTGTGTCAGAAACAGACTGGTCAAGGCATAGTTCGGATCAATGCCAGATGGGCCTGTTTAAATTGGGGGGTTTTGCGCAGAATGATCATTATTATGGCTAATAATGTTGGAAAATGGACCGGTGTGGGGGCCTCAAGGACAAAAAAATGGACTAGTGTATTAGAAATGCCTGGGATGATTTCTGGTCACTGTCCATCCTTGCTCTGTGTTAATACTCTAATTCCTTCTGAACCCCTTCATTTCAATAGACTTGACCCCATAGAATTCATTGAATGATAGGATCTCTATGGTTGACCTTACTTTTCAGCAAACATGGAGAGTAAACATATGAATTTTGTATAACTACATAGAGTTAAAATGTCAGAGTATTTTATAAGAGAAATACCTAAAGTCATGTTTTGATCTCTTACAATAGAACAACACTACTGTAGATGTTCTTTTACCTAGAACAATGATTTTCATGGGCCTGTATGAAACATCGTCATATGCAAATGATACAGGTAAGAGATGGGGTGTAGACAATGGCACTGTGAACTATTTGTGACAGACAGTTTTGCATGGATAGCATGAACATAATAAACAGAACTGGGGTTCAAGAGGAGAAGAGAGAGATGAGGTGTTGGGAGAAGAGAGAGATCAGGTGTTGGGAGAAGAGAGAGATGAGGTGTTTGGGGAAGAGAGAGATGAGGTGTTGGGAGAAGAGAGAGGTGAGGTGTTGGGAGAAGAGAGAGGTGAGGTGTTGGGAGAAGAGAGAGGTGAGGTGTTGGGAGAAGAGAGAGAGATGAGGTTGTTGGAGAAGAGAGAGATGAGGTGTTGGGAGAGAGAGAGAGATGAGGTGTTGGGAGAAGAGGAGATGAGGTGTTGGGAGAAGAGAGAGATCAGGTGTTGGGAGAAGAGAGAGATGAGGTGTTTGGGAAGAGAGAGATGAGGTGTTGGGAGAAGAGAGAGGTGAGGTTTTGGGAGAAGAGAGAGGTGAGGTGTTGGAGAAAGGAGATATGAGTGTTGGGAGAAGAGAGATGGAGGTGTTGGGAGAGAGAGAGATGTAGGTGTTGGGAGAAGAGAGAGATGAGGTGTTGAGAGAAGAGAGGATGAGGTGTTGGGAGAAGAGAGAAGAGAGAGATGAGGTGTTGGGAGAGAGAGAGAGATGAGGTGTTGGGAGAAGAGAGAGATGAGGTGTGGGAGAAGAGAGAAGAGAGAGATGAGGTGTTGGGAGAAGAGAGAGATAAGGTGTTGGGAGAAGAGAGATGAGGTGTTGGGAGAAGAGAGAGATGAGGTGTTGGGAGAGAGAAGAAGAGAGATGAGGTGTTGGGAGAAGAGAGAGATGAGGTGTTGGAGAAGAGAGAGATGAGGGTTTGGGAGAAGAGAGAAGAGAGATGAGGTGTTGGAGATAGAGAGATGAGGTGTTGGGAGAAGAGAGATGAGGTGTTGGGAGAAGAGGAGAGATGAGGTGTTGGGAGAAGAGAGAAGAGAGAAGAGAGAGATGAGGTGTTGGGAGAAGAGAAGAAGAGAGAAGAGAGAGAGGTGTCGGGAGAAGAGAGGAAAGAGACTACAACACAGGGAATACAATAAGAACACAAGTCCCAACTACAAGAATTGTCTGTCCTCTTTGTACACAGGTAAGATTTGCTGGTTCAGGAAAATAGAGTACATAGAACTATGCTGCCCTAAGAAGCAAAAAGGCAGTAACTGCTCATAGTGTGGAACTGAGAAAAATTGCTTTTATTTACCCTGGTTTTACAGTAACTTTATGCAGTTACTGCAAACATGACCCCATTTTCTCCAAAACACAATAGAGGCAGGATACTCGTCCACATGATTAAGCATATTTTTAATGTAGCAAAAATGACATTATCTAATTTTCGACCAAATTAGCAGTTACTGCCTTTTGCATTGTAGGGCAGTATGATCTTCTCCTCCATACCCAACA
>NW_019943557.1:52518-130936 GCF_002910315.2 Salvelinus sp. IW2-2015
TGTGGTGGTGATGATCTTCTGGGTGGTGATGATCTACTGCTGGTGGTGCATGGTGATGATCTACTGCTGTGTTGGGGATGGTGAGATTCTACTGCTGTGGTGAGATTCTTCGTGGTGATGATTCTACTGCTGGTGGTGATTGATGATTCTACTGCTGTGTGATGGTGATGATTCTACTGCTAGGGGGTGAATGATTCTACTGCTGGTGTGAGGGTGATGATTCTACTGTTGTGTGATTTCCACTGCTGTGGTGTGATGGTGATGATTCTACTGCGTGGTGATGAGATGATTCTACTGTGGTGGTGATGTTGATGATTCTACTGCTGGTGATGATTGGTGATGACTCCACTGTGGTGTGTTGATGATTCCACTGCTGGTGGTGATGATCTACTGCTGGTGGTGATGGTGATGATTCTACTGGTTGTTGATGTGTGATTCTACTACGGTGGTGATGGTTGATGATTCTACTGCTGGTGGTGATGATTGTGATGATCTACTGGTGGTTGTGTATCTACTACTACTGGTGTGATGGGGATGATCTACTGCTGGTGGTGATGATTCTACTGCTGGTGGGGATGATTCTACGCTGGTGATGATTTCCACTGCTGTGTGATGTGATGATTCTACTGCTGGTGGTGATGATTCTACTGCTGTGGTGATGATTCTACTGCTTGATGATGGGATGATCTACACGTTGGTTGGCAATGATGTTGTGATTCTACTGCTGGTGGTAGGATGGTGATGATTCTACTGCTGGGGTGGGATGGTGTATGATTCTACTGCTGGTGGTGAGGATTCTCTGCTGGTGGTGATGATTCTACTACTGGTGCGTGATGGATGATCTACTGCTGGTGTGATGGTGATGATTCTACTGCTGGTGGTGATGTATTCTACTGCTGGTGGTGATGATTCTACTGCTGGTGGTGATGGTGATGATTTCTACTGCTGGTGGTGATGATGATGATTCTACTGCTGGTGGTGATGATGATGATTCTTACTGCTGGTGGTGATGATTCCACTGCTGGTGGTGATGTGATGATTCTACTGCTGGTGATATGATCTACTGCTGGTGAGGGATGATTCACACTGCTGGTGGTGATGATTCTACTGCTGGTGTGATGATTCTACTGCTGGTGTATAGGTGATGATTCTACTGCTGGTGGTGATGATTGATGAGATTCTACTAGCTGGTGGTGATGATTCCACTGCTGGTGGTGATGATTCTACTGCTGGTGGTGGTGGTGATCATTCTACTGCTGGTGGTGATGGTGATGATTCTACTGCTGGTGGTGATGATTCTACTGCTGGTGGTGATGATGATGATTCCACTGTTGGTGGTGGTGGTGATGATTCTACTGCTGGTGGTGGTGATGATTCTACTGCTGATGGTGGTGGTGATGATTCTACTGCTGATGGTGGTGGTGATGATTCCACTGTTGGTGGTGATGATGATGATTCTACTACTGGTGGTGATGATTCTGTTGCTGGTGATGCTTCAACTGCTGGTAGTGATGCTTCTGTTGCTGGTGATGACGATTAGTGATGGGCACTGGTATGGAATATCCTTGTCAGTTGTATGTTTTTCAAACTGATATGTATAGGTTTGAATGAATTACATTGCAACTGTGTGGACTTCACTTTCACGGCTTTGTGAAATCCAGACAACTGCTTGCTGATTGCCTGCTGGACCAGGTGTGAATGTTCTGACCTTCCCAACCAGTTAGAATCCAATGGGAAGCCAGATGATGGCCCATCAGCAGGCAGTTAACTATGATAAGTGGAGTCACTGTGAGAGGGTTCTGTGCCAGCGGGAACAGTCATGTATGCTATTTTACATAATAGTGTAGCTTAACAGCAAGGATAAACCAATATCACAATATGCCTTTCTCATATCGATGTCAAACCATATCAATATCGAATTACCACTAGTGATAATGATGAGGATGACTACAATGACAATTCTAGTATCATGTCTAAATGTATTCACCTTTGGTCTGTAGGTACAAGAGGTCTGTCCTATTCACTACTCATTTGACTATCTCTGTGGTAAACTGGTGGTACATAGAACAGTGACGTGTTCTTTAAACACTATAAAATATAATAAACAAAGTGATGAATAGGTGTACTGTCAGCCCCTTTATTCTGACAGGGATTATAGACAGTGCTGCCTCCAGAGAGAAGTTCAGATGAACAGAGAGACTCCACAGTACTACATCAGGTAAAGACATTTCACCAATACAGAGGAAAGCTAGCTGGTTTTCTTGTCAAAAGTGATACCAACATAATTCATTAAATGTATCATATTTTATGGGTGATGAGGATGACAACAATCTTGTCTAAATGTATTCACATTTGGTCTGTAGGTACAAGAGGTCTGTCTTATTAAGTCATGGACAAGAAGGTGTTGGTCCTGTTTCTCTCTGGTCAGTGTCTTTATTATGGTTTTGTTTTTAAATCTATATTTTAGATTTTAAGTTGACAACATTTATCTGGCAGAATTTTCCATTTACACGTATTTTCACATATTGAGCTGGAATGGATATCTATAGGCTACAGTAGTTAGAGAAAATCATAATTTGTTTGCTAAGAACATTTATATGTACAGGTACGCTGGTCGAAAAGTTACCAGCTTTTTATGCTTGTGTCACACTGCATGGAGAGCAAACCATGGCAGAAAGCACAATTTCAAGCTTCATTTTCTTTGAACATTGTAAGACAGTCAAGTGAGTTCCAAGATGCGAGGCGTAGTCTTCGAGTATTTATCAAATTCGCATCAGGGACAGAGCCATGCACAGACCTTTGTGCAACGTTAAAAAAGTGTGAGAATGGACAACCCGGGTCACTCCCAAGGCTAACTGTTAAACCACTGCTAATGCAGATTTAATTCTCCTCACTGGGTGAACCAACATGTAGATAATGTTCCTCACATAGACACTACACTGAAAATATTAATGAGATAATGGACTTCTCCACAGGGCTCTACACTCTCTCCTCATGCCTTGCTCACAAGTATCACTTTGTGAACATGGGCAAGAACTGGACTGAAGCACAAGCCTACTGCAGAGATAAGTACACTGACCTGACCACCATAGACAACATGGAGGATATGAACAGACTGATCAACACTGTAGACAGTGGTTCTAATGGATCAGCCTGGATAGGGTTGTATAATGGTGTTAACAGCTGGAGGTGGTCTCTAGAAGATATGGACTACTATGGTGAGGGAGAGGCTGAGTTTAGGAACTGGGACAGTTCAGATGGTAAATACACTGATCAGCACTGTGTAGTGACAGGAGAGTATGGGACGTGGTGGGATGACCATTGCATCATAAAATACTACTCGGTCTGCTACAACGGTGAGAACATGTTACTCTTTGTGTTTACAGCTCTATGTTTGTACAATCAAAACATTTTAAAAATAGGAAATAACATGATCAAAACTTAACAAATTCTCTAACATGCATATGCAGTGACACCATATAAACATTATTGAAAACAAGTATAGATTTCTTGTGAAATATTTACCTTGATATCAAGAATGCATTCAATAATTGCAGGAAAGACAACCAACATTTCTGAGAGGTTCATCTTGTCAAATGAAACCATGACGTGGGATGAAGGGCAGAGCTACTGCAGACATCACTACACAGACTTGGCCAGTGTGAGGAACCTGGCTGAGAGCAGGAAGATAGGGAACATGGTACCGAAGGGAAACTGGGCGTGGATCGGCCTGTTCAGAGACTGGAGCTGGTCGGACCAGAGTAACTCTTTATTCAGATTCTGGCATTCAGGAGCACCCAATAATCGCTACGGGAACTGTGTGTCGATGTTCGATAAATCAGGCAAATGGGCAGACTACACATGTGAGACGAAACTTCCCTTTTGCTGCTACAGTGGTGAGTTACATGATACTTGCATGTTCCTCACATAGACACTACACTGAAAATATTAATGGGATAATGGACTTCTCCACAGGGCTCTACACTGTGTTGGTGTGCTTGTGTGTGTGTTACTGGCATAGCGCTGTTTCGCTGACCCCCCCCCAAAAAAACTCCAATGCGTCAGCCACTCTCAAAGTATAGCCTACTGATCGCTGTCCATGGTTCTGAAATTGCGACGTCCGCACGGCTGCCTATCGATTGGTTATTAAATGATGTGGTGCTAGTAGTTGGTGTGGATGGGTGGGCGTATAATACTAATGTCTAGCAACTAAGATTGAGTGTTCGAATCTCATCAGACAACTATAGCATTTTATTTTATTTAGCGACATACTACTCTGCAACTACTTAGCATGTTAGCTAACCCTTTAACCTTTTAACCTAACCCTAACTTCAACCCTTAACCAAGCTAATGTTAGAGTTAGCCACATAGCTAAAGTTAGGCACAACATATTGCAATTCGTAACATTTCATACATTTTTCTCATTTGTAATATTTTGTACGAATTGCATTTCAGAACAGTGTACAAATTGTAATTCGTAACATATCATATGGAATGGATGATGGACATCCACAAATGAATACATACCGTACGAAACGTAACATATCACACTAATTAGAGTGTCCCAGATTTACATTTACTATGTTACGTTTACCCCTGAGTCCAGGTTGGTATTAGCCTATAGCTTTCCTTTAATGGATACATGTTTATTTTTATTTAATTTTCTCAAGTTAAGACTAATGTTTGTTTCACAAAGCTATAGCTCTACGGTGTCGCAATATTGCTATTTAGAATGTTGGTTGGCGGCAATTACGTATTGGGTAATTCAAATATTGCAGATTGTTAAATACATTTTGAATGAAAGAGTATACTAATTAATTAACCAATCTATTATTCTTTTTTTTTTTATAAACAACTGTCCTGTAGGCCTATAGCCTACCTTAGCTGTCTTCTCGCTCTCTCGCAGCTTGGATAGAAAGTTTGTGCTGCATAAAACCAAATAATACAATCAGTCCACCTGTCACGACTTCTGCCGAAGTCGTTGCCTCTCCTTGTTCGGGCGGTGTTCGGCGGTCGACGTCACCGGTCTTCTAGCCATCATCGATCCATTTTTCATTTTCCATTGCTTTTGTCTTGTCTTCCCACACACCTGTTTTCAATCCCATCCATTACCTCTTGTGTATTTAACCCTCTGTTTCCCCACATGTCTTTGTCAGGGATTGTTTTATGTCAACTGTTGTTTATTGATGTATAGGTGTGCGACGGGTCCCCGTACCCATGTTGATTTTTACGTATGTACATTGTTCGTGTTTGGAGCATTGTTAAATGGACATTTATTAAAAGTCTCCATTACACTCAGTTTAACTCTCCTGCGCCTGACTTCCCTGCCACCTATACACATGGCTCATGACACCACCATCAAAACAATAGCTTGCTACGGATTGTTTCATCATGCAGATAGGTTAGACTGCATTATCTATGGCTACTGTAATTTCCCCTTTGACTTTACAATACATGTATCAACCCCTACAAAAGGTCAATTAATTATAATCCAGATAATAATTCACATTTCCTGTTGCTGCAAGATTATTTTCCTGCTGTAGCAAACTGGCTCAAATTAAGATCCTACATCTGTCTCTGTTAGACTTAGTGAAGAACACACAGCAGGTGGTGAGCGTGAAGCTGACCCCAAAGGACCAGAACATGGACCTGACTGATCCTGATGTACAGGAAGCCATCTTGCAGCAGGTGAATCTCACCTTCTCTTCCTCTTTTGAGAGATTAGAGACACTTTAGTACAAGTGATAAAGGGTTACTGCAGTATCTGGCCATATATACAATTGACTATACATTTACCTGTCATCTATAACGACCATTACAACTATATCTTATGTAGTATATAATGTTTTTGACTACATATCACTGATGCTATGTATTATGTAGCTGTTATAAAGGCTTTATGAATGAGGTATACAGTAAAGTGTTAGCCAGTACTGGCTGCATAGTCGGTCGACTAGTCAGTAAACAAAATGCTGTTTGTGTTCCAGATAAGGAAGAAGTTGACTGAGAAGGGGATTTCTGATGACATCAAACTGAGTTGGAAGAAGCAGCCTGATGGAAAGATCTTCCACAAGGAAGAAAAGGAGAAGAAGTAAGGAGGAGAAACTGAACCGAGTATGAAGCTGGAACTGTAAACACTATTACTGTAGACTATGGGGACTTTTCTGACCAACATCCCGTTGACATCCCGACTAACCAAAACCCTGAAAACTAACCCTTACCGTGTCCCTAACGTTAACTAATCCCTTAACCCTAACTGTAACCCAACTTCACCTAATTTTAACCAATTTGAAAATTAAAAAAGGGCTTGCACGTCAGTCAAGTCCCCTTAGTTTTTCCCTACTACTACATTAAAAAAATCTATACAGTAACAGTCAAATGTTTGGACACACTGACACACGCACTAATTCAAGGGTTTTCTTAATGTTCTACATTGTAGAATAATAGTGAAGACATCAAAACTATGAAATAACACATAGAATCATGTAGTAACCAAAAAAAGTGTTAAACAAATCAAAATATATTTTACTATTCAGATTCTTCAAAGTAGCCACCCTTTGCCTTGATGACAGCTTTGCAGACTTTTGGCTCTCATGAGGACCGCCACAGGAAAGGAAGACACAAATCAAATGTTATTAGTCACATGCGTCGATTACAACAGGTGTAGACCTTACAGTGAAATGCTTACTTACGAGCCCCTAATCGACAGTGCAGTTTCAAAGAATACGGATAAGAATAAGAGAAAAGTAGCAAGGAATTAAAGAGCACCAGTAAAATATATATATATATTAACACACACACACACAGGGGTGTGCCGGTTAGTTGAGGTACCTCATACATGTAGGTAGAGTTAATTAAAGTGACTATGCATAAATGACAACAGAGAGTGGCAGTGGTGTGGAGGGGGGCAAAGCGAATAGTCTGGGTAGCCATTTGACTAGATGTTCAGGAGTCTTATGGCTTGTGGGGTAGAAGCTGTTTAGAAGCGTCTTGGACCTAGACTTGGCGCTCCGGAACCGCTTGCCGTGTGGTAGCAGAGAGAACAGTCTATGACTAGGGTGGCTGGAATCTCTGACATTTTTTAGGGCCTTCCTCAGACACCGCCTGGTATAGAGGTCCTGGATGGCAGGAAGCTTGGCCCCAGTGATGTACTGGGCCGTTCACACTACCCTTTGTAGTACCTTGCGGTCGGAGGCCGAGCAGTTGCCATACCAGGCTGTGATGCAACCAGTCAGGATGCTCTCGATGGTGGAGCTGTAGAACCTTTTGAGGATCTGAAGACCCATGCCAAATCTTTTCGGTCTCCTGAGGGGGAATATATTTTGTCGTGCCCGCTTCACGACTGTCTTGGTGTGCTTGGACCACGTTAGTTTGTTGGTGATGTGGACACCAAGGAACGTGAAGCTCTCAGCCTGCTCCACTGCAGCCCCGTCGATGAGAATGGGGGCGTGCTCGGTCCTCTTTGTCCTGTGCTCCACAATCATCTCCTTTGTCGTGATCACGTTGAGGGTGAGTTTGTTGTCCTGGCACCACCCGACCATGTCTCTGACCTCCTCCCAATAGGCTGTCTCGTTGTTGTCGGTGATCAGGCCTACCACTGTTGTGTCATCAGCAAATTTAATGATGGTGTTGGAGTCGTGCCTGGCCGTGCAGTCATGAGTGAACAGGGAGTACAGGAGGGGGCTGAGAACGCACCCCTGAGGGGCCCTTGTGTTGAGGATCAGCATGGCGGATGTGTTGTTGCCTACCCTTACCACCTGGGGGCGGCCCGTCAGGAAGTCCAGGATCCAGTTGCAGAGGGCGGTATGCAAATTGGAGTGGGTCTAGGGTTTCTGGGGTGATGGTGTTGATGTGAGCCATGACCAGCCTTTCAAAGTACTTCATGGCTACAGACGTGAGTGCTATGGTCAGTAGTAATTTAGGCAGGTTACCTAAGTGTTCTTGGGCACATGCAGTATGGTGGTCTGCTTAAAACGTGTTGGTATTACGGACTTGGATAGGGAGAGGTTGAAAATGTCAGTGAAAACACTTGCTAGTTGGTCAGCGCATGCCCATCGTACACGTCCTGGTAGTATGTCTGGCCCTGCGGCCTTGTGAATGTTGACCTGTGTAAAGGTCTTACTCACATCGGCTGCGGAGAGCGTGATCACACAGTCTTCCGGGACAGCTGGTGCTCTCATGCATGTTTCAGTGTTATTTACCTCGAAGCGAGCATAGAAGTAATTTAGCTCGTCCCGTAGGCTCGTGTCACTGGGCAGCTCTCGGCTGTGCAACCCTTTGTAGTCTGTAATGGTTTGCAGGCCCTGCCACATCCGACGAGCGTCAGAGCCGGTGTTTAACCTGTCTAGGACTGGGGTTCCGCTAGCGCCAACAGCCAATAAAATTGCAGGGCGCCAAATACAAATCAACAGAAATCTCATAAATCAAATATCTCAAACATACAACTATTAGGCACCATTTTAAAGATAACATTTTTGTTAATCCAGCCAGTGTCTGATTTCAAAAATGCTTTACAGCGAAAGCTCCACAAACGATTATGTTAGGTCACCACCAAGTCACAGAAAAACCCAGCCATTTTTCCCGCCAAAGACAGGAGTCACAAAAAGCACAAATAGAGATAAAATTAATCACTTACCTTTGATGATCTTTATCAGATGATACTCATAGGACTTCATGTTACACAATACATGTATGTTTAGTTCGGTAAAGTTCATATTTATATCCAAAAATATTATTTTACATTGGCGTGTTATGTTCAGTAGTTCCAAAACATGCAGTGATATTGCAGAGAGCCACATGAATTCACAGAAATACTCATAATAAATGTTGATGAAAATACAACTATTATACATGGAACTTTAGATACACTTCTCCTTAATGCAACCGCTGTGTCAGATTTCAACAAAACTTTACAGAAAAAGCATAATCTGAGAACGGCGCTCAGAGCCCAAACCAACCAGAGAAATATCCGCCAAGTTGGGTAGTCAACATTATTCATAAATAGCATTATAAATATTCACTTACCTTTGATGATCTTCATCAGAATGCACTCCCAGGAATTGCAGTTCCACAATAAATGCTTGTTTTGTTCGATAATGTCCATCATMTATGTCCATTTATGTCCAATAGCTTCTTTTGTTAGGGCGTTTGGTAAACAAATCCAAAASRGCGATRRGYTCCATTCGGACYAAACGTTCAAAAAGTTATATTACAGGTCGAAGAAACTTGTCAAACTAAGTATAGAATCAATCTTTAGGATGTTTTTATCATAAAAGTTCAATAATGTTCCAACCGGAGAATTCCATTGTCTGTAGAAAAGCAATGGAACGAGAGCTACCTCTCAAGTGAAAGCGCGTGACTGAGAATGAGGCTGTAGGCAGACTGCTTAGTCAAACCGCTCCCATCCGGCCCCCTTCACATGAGCAGCCTGAAACAACGTTCTAAAGACGGTTGACATCTAGTGGAAGCCTTAGGAAGTGAAAAATAACCCATATCCCACTGTGTATTCAATAGGGGTGAGTTCAAAAACTACAAATCTCAGATTTCCCACTTCCTGTTTGGATTTTTTCTCAGGTTTTTGCCTGCCATATGAGTTCTGTTATACTCACAGACATCATTCAAACAGTTTTAGAAACTTCAGAGTGTTTTCTATCCAATACTAATAATACTATGCATATATTAGCATCTGGGACTGAGTAGGAGGCAGTTCACTCTGGGCATGCTATTCATCCAAAAGTGAAAATGCTGCCCCCTATCCCAAACAAGTTAACGACTCAATCTCAGTCCTATATTGATGCTTTGCTTGTTTGATGGTTCGTCGGAGGGCATAGCGGGATTTCTTATCAGCTTCCGGGTTAGAGTCCCGCTCCTTGAAAGCGGCAGCTCTAGCCTTTAGCTCAGTGCGGACGCTGCCTGTAATCCAAGGAGTTACCTCTGCTGCAGAGGATAAGTTAATTAGATTAGTTAATTAATTAGTTAACAGCCTCAGAAATTGCAGCCCAAATAAACTCTTCAGAGTTCAAGTAACACACACATCTCAACATCAACTGTTCATAGGAGACTGCGTGAATCAGGCCTTCATGGTTGAATTTCTGCAAAGAAACCACTACTAAAGGACACCAATAATAAGAAGAGACTTGCTTGGGCCAAGAAACACGACCAGTGGACATTAGACATTAGATGACAAATGGAATAACAACAATAATCCGCCACAAGAGCATTAGTGAGGTCGGACACTGATGTTGGGCGATTAGGCCCGGCTTGCAGTCGGCGTTCCAATTCATCCCGAAGGTGTTCGATGGGGTTGAGGTCAGGGCCCTATGCAGGCCAGTCAAGTTCTTAAACACCGATCTTGACAAACCCTTTCTGTATGGACCACGCTTTGTGCACGGGGGTCTTGTCATTCTGAAACAGGAATGGGCTTTCCCCAAACTGTTGCCACAAAGTTGGAAGCACAGAATCGTCTAGAATGTCATTGTATGCTGTAGCGTTAAGATTTCCCTTCACTGGAACTAAGGGGCCTGGCCCGTACCATGAAAAACAGCCCCAGACCATTATTCCTCCTCCACCAAACTTTACAGTTGGCACTATGCATTGGGGCAGGTAGCGTTCTCCTGGCATCCGCCAAACCCAGATTCGTCCGCTTGTGTGGCCTACCACTTCGCAGCTGTTGCTCCTAGATGTTTCTACTTCACAATAACAGCACTTACAGTTGACTGGGGCAGCTTTAACAGGGCAGAAATTTGACAAACTGACTTGTTGGAAAGGTGGCATCTTGTGACAGTGCCACGTTGAAAGTCACTGAGCTCTTCAGTAAGGCCATTCTACTGCAAATGTTTGTCTGGTGATTGCATGGATGTGTGCTTGATTTTATACACCCGTCAGCAACAGGAGTGCTTGAAATAACCAAATCCACTCATTTGAAGAGGTGTCCACATACTTTTGTATATAAACTCAGCAAAAAAATAAACGTCCCTTTTTCAGGACTGTCTTTCAAATATAATTCGTAAAAATCCAAATAACTTCACAGATCTTCATTGTAAACGGTTTAAACACTGTTTCTCATGCTTGTTCAATGAACCATGAATGATTAATGAACATGCACCTGTGGAATGGTCGTTAAGACACTAACAGCTTACAGACGGTTTTCAATTAAGGTCACAGTTATGAAAACTTAGGACACTAAATAGGCCTTTCTACTGACTCTGAAAAATACCAAAAGAAAGATGCCCAGGGTCCCTGCTCATCTGCATGAATGTGCCTTAGGCATGCAGCAAGGAGCCATGAGGACTGCAGATGTCCTACAGTTCTACAGGGAGACAGGACGGACAGCTGATCTTCCTCGCAGTGGCAGACCACGTCTAACAGCACCTGCACAGGATCGGTACATCCGAACATCATACCTGCGGGACAGGTACAGAATGGCAACAACAACTACCCGAGTTACACCAGGAACGCACAATCCCTCCATCAGTGCTCAGACTGTCCACAATAGGCTGAGAGAGGCAGGACTGAGGGCTTGTAGGCCTGTTGTAAGGCAGGTCCTCACCAGACATCACCGGCAACAGCGTCGCCTATGGGCACAAACCCACCGTCGCTGGACCAGACAGGATTGGCAAAAAGTGCTCATCACTGACGAGTCGCGGTTTTGTCTCACCAGGGGTGATGGTCGGATTTGCGTTTATCGTCGAAGGACTGAGCGTTACACCGAGGCCTGTATTCTGGAGCGTGATCGATTTAGAGGTGGAGGGTCCGTCATGGTCTGGGGTGGTGTGTCACAGCATCATCGGACTGAGCTTGTTGTCATTGCAGGCAATCTCAACGCTGTGCGTTACAGGGAAGACATCCTCCTCCCTCATGTGGTACCCTTCCTGCAGGCTCATCCTGACATGACCCTCCAGCATGACAATGCCACCAGCCATACTGCTCGTTCTGTGCATGATTTCCTGCAAGACAGGAATGTCAGTGTTCTGCCATGGCCAGCGAAGAGCCCTGATCTCAATCCCATTGAGCACGTCTGGGACCTGTTGGATCGGAGGGTGAGGGCTAGGGCCATTCCCCCCAGAAATGTCTGTGAACTTGCAGGTGCCTTGGTGGAAGAGTGTGGTAACATCTCACAGCAATAACTGGTAAATCTGGTGCAGTCCATGAGGAGGAGATGCACTGCAGTACTTAATGCAGCTGGTGGCCACACCAGATACTGACTGTTACTTTTGATTTTCCCCCCCCCTTTGCTCAGGGACACATTATTCCATTTCTGTTAGTCACATGGCTGTGGAACTTGTTCAGTTTATGTCTCAGTTGTTGAATCTTGTTATGTTCATACAAATATTTACACATGTTAAGTTTGCTGAAAATAAAAAATGTTTCTTTTTTTGCTGGGTTTATATAGTGTAATTGTGTTACTCTTTAAACTGTTCCTTCACATTTCTTTTATCACTGGGCAAATTTCAGATCTGCTGAGCGCAGACTTGAGCATTGTGAAAATTCTGTGCAACTTCCAGCGCGTGTTTACTGTGAACACCGAGGCTGTACCCGCTTTAAGTTAAGTGGTCAAGTATGCTACTGTGGCGAATTGATCATAATGTAGGCCTACCAAAAACAATGTAGAAAAAGCATTCAATAACATTTTAACATGGAAATAGCTGTTCTATCGTTCAGCCTACAGTAGCAGCCAATGTGTGGTGTTCAATGTAGACCTACATTCCATGGGACTTTTGGGGGAAAAAAACACGCAGGGCTTGACATTAACCTGTTTATCCACTTGTCCTTCAGACAAGGTGACTGATGCCAGAAACCACTTTACAAAAGAAAATACATTATTATTTCCATACCATTATTACAGAGAATCAGATAAGTTATGCTACCCTCTGCCTATTGGCTACTTAGGTTATTGAAGCCTGTCTCAAAATACAATACTGCTCTTTACCTGACTCGCTTTTCAACGATGTCTAGAAATGCACACGATTTGTGCTCTTTTATGAAGCAATCACTTACAAATTGCTGAATAAAAATGATCTATAATTGGGCTAATAGCTCACTAACTAGCAAAGGATATGTACAAATGTGCCAACGTCGCTACGCGTAGCTCTCGCTTTGACCTCAAAACAAGTACGTCTACTCACGACCGCTCATGCTGTTAACACAGCCCAGTTCAAAGTGAACGCCACAGATCCATATATGGCAACGGTCTATTTGCATTTAGGCCTACTGCAGCTCTGATTGGTTATGGCGCACTGGTTTGTGTAGAGTACGGGGATGCGTTGTGCATGTGTCGTGCCTGTCAATGCAATAGAATCCTACTCCGATACATTTAGCCTACAACAAAATCTCTTGCATAGTTTTTTTGTTGTTATTTTGTAGTGAAAGTGGCTAATATTGTATTGATTTGATCACAATTCCCACAGTAAAGGGAAACGTTGATAGTGTTAACTAACTGGGAAAACTCTAGAAAGTTGAGAGGTTAAATTTTCAGTCTGAAATGTTTGATTAGAAGTTGAGCATCAGCAACTTTATATTACCATACTGTAATATTATGTTTAATAAATAAAAGCAAAGTACATTGAATTTAGCAACACTAGTCATCACATCCACAAAATACAACAGTGGCCAGAAGCATTAAAATAATAGGGTACAAAATATTTTTGCAGTAATATCCTTAGGCAGGGGCATAAGTTGGTGGGGGGTCTGGGGGTCCTCTCATTTTTGGGGGCATCTAAAGCAAATTTCCTGCATTTCTACACAATCTAATATGACCCATGGCCCTTCTAGCCATATCTGTTTAGAACAACATAAAGTAAGCAAAAATGCCCAGTCATCAAGCTAGGTAAAAGATTGTTATTAAATATGTTTAAGAGATTTGTAAGACTGAATTAGAACAATGATAATGAAATAATCAATATTGTGTTGCACCTTTAACCAATAGACTAACAAATGAACTACTCTTACTTTATTTGTATCAAGACTTTTGATTGTCTTCATTAAGACATCCTCTACATCAAATGTCAGCCACACCGAGGTACCTATACATCCCACCCTCACCAGTCTAGTAAATAACTAAACTCTCTCCCCAACACAACTTCCTTCCCATCTTTGTTTTTTATGTCTCAAGGAAAGGTTTGGAAAACAAAAGTTTTATAAAAACACACCTACACATTAACAGTACATCCTTCATATAATTAATCTCATAGGTCTCACGAGTGGCGTAGCGGTCTAAGGCACTGCATCTCAGTGCAAGATGTGTCACTAGAGCACCTGGTTCAAATCCAGGTTATATCACATGTGGCTGTGACTGGGAGTCCCATAGGGTGTAGTCTGGGTTTGGCTGGAGTTCACCGTCATTGTAAATATGAATTTGTTCTTAACTGACTTGCCCAGTAAAAAAAAAAAAAAGGTCTAATAGTGATGTCGAGCTCTTTTTACTTGCACACAATATAGCTGGGTCACCCCGTCCTGCCCCTAGGGGTCCACCATCCTGCTACGCCCCAAACCAACACACTCCACTCAGCTTTAGGAAACATTCATTATAGGTTTCAGCTATGTTAGTCCAAGGCCAGAGTGACAACCAACATTACGGCAGACCTCCAGGGCCAGGACTGAGCAGCCCAGCAGCTAGGGATTGCCTAAATAGGTATCTCCCCTGACGTGAGCATGTTTTCAATACAGACTCCTTTTGTCGTACAGTATTCATATAAGGCATCCAGACCTTATGAAAGTTGCACAGTATACCCTTCATTTTTAATAAATCCAATCTAGTGATACATAACTTTACATTTCTTCCATCCATTTTGGGAGGATAACCAACCTTCCAATGAATGGCAAAGCATTTAACCACTATAACCACTATAAATGCTAGGTTACAGTTTCTTCTGACAGTCGTCTCCAGTATCAACATTTCCAAGCAAACAAAAACAGGGAGAAGGGAGAATCTGTAGACATCCTGAGATAAAAGAACACACTCTTTGCCAGATTTCAGCCAGCCTTCACAAGACCACAACATAAGCAAATATGTCCCCTTTTGTATTTTACACCTCCAGCAGAATAATTACATTTCTGAGTGCATGATATTCAGTTTCATTGGCATATAGTACGTTCTACGGATGGTCTTAAAGTGCAGTAATTTATGTCTGAAATTAAATGAACATGACTGAGCATTCTAACATATCTGTATCCAGTCATCATCATCATCAATAGCGTCTCTAAGGCTTCCTCACATTTTTGTTTTACATGTTTTGTGTCATTGGGAAAAGCCTCTATCAACACTTGATACAGTTTGGTAATCAACTTTAAAGGCTTGTCAGACTGTCTTAAAATAGTTTCATTCTTTGAAGCGTCTTGCTTGTCCAGTGTTTGCTGCACAGAGAAAATAAAGTCCTGTAACTGCAAAAATCACCTCAGCTCAGTCACAGACTGGTCTTCCCTGGCTACCCGACCCTGATGAGACCCTTGTCACCATCTGATCCCGCTCAGATGAGGCATGACAAAGAATTACATTGGGGTACATTTATACATTATATATACCAGGAAATAAATCAATGGTTAAACAATTGAAACAATTGAAATGACCATTATTCCCAGATCGCAGACTAGCCTACCCATCAACTCAAGATGGAACTATATTTATTCACTGATTGTTATAAAATACTGCAAAATTCACCTGAGATCTCTAGACTAGTCTTCCATGGCTGTATGACACTGCAGGGACTCCTGTCACCATCTGATCCAGCTAAGACATGATGAGCATAGTATTGTGTACTGACTGTGCACCATGACAGTGCAACCTGTAGAGCTGTTTATACCGTGTCAGTGTGAAAAGTAGGGAATTAGCTAGGGAAACTGACAGATCAATAACGTTACATTGCTGTACTGACTAATAAAAACATACAATGCGCTGAAAAAACATCACAATATCTGTCGTCAATCATTTGGCCGCTGGTTTCATCGGTTGATTCAAGTCTACTGTGATTTAGGCAAAATAAAGCTAGCTAGCTAACGTTAGCCAACTTTTGGCTAGCTCTGCTAACTAATGGTACATTAGTATATAATTGAATGCACTTCTGTTGAAACGGGACATAACAAAAGCTACAAAACATTTCCAAACAACAGCTGTTAGATACTGCTACCTGACAGATAGCTAGAGGCTAGCTAGAGCTGAACTGGCTGTGGTAGCTACTAGCGAGCTAACTAGCTGCTAGCAGTTCATTCACTTCAGTCAAGAGGTGATGAAACATTAGCTAACGTAACATGCCAGTTACACTACTAGCTGCACTGAGAATATTATTATTTCTGTCAAAGAGCAGTTACCTTGCCAGCTAGATCAGTCAACTAAGGAGCAGACAGTTTCTGTTCTGCTTGTTTTTACAACTCTGAGAAAAAGTGAAACACAAGACAGAAGCTGCCTCTGATCATCTCTCTTGTGCTGGTCCTATATGCCAGCCTTTCAGAAGCTTTGCCTTCATACATGCTGTCTGCATGCTCTGTGTTGTCTGTGCAGACCGAAATCCAGCTAGCTGAAACCAGAAAACAGCCTACCCGACCTCTCTGAGGCTTTTGCATGGTCGTAAAGCATACCGGAACCACGTTTTGTATCACACTGCAAAGATTAAACAGTGCAATTATAAAAACCCAAGGGAAAGTTGCGCATTAATACATTTATTAGTATTGGTTTGATTTTTGGTCCTGTTTTCAAACTTAATTCGATAAAAATAGATTAAGAAACATAATTTTTTAGCCCTGTCAGTCTTTGAACTGAGAGTTATCAATCAAACATTTAAATAAAATACATTAATACATCTTTCTCTGGACACACACACACACACACACACACACACACACACACACACACACACACACACACACACACACACACACAACTCTCAGTCTACACCCCCCTGCTCCAGTATAAAGTGTGACAGTGAATTGATGTCAGTCACTGTAGGATTACACTGCAGCACCAGAGTAACCATGCTATCCTGTCCTGGGAACACCTGGGATAGGCTCTCCCTAAGCCTGGAGGTCTCTTCTGCACTCCTCTTCACCCCCAGCCCCAGACCAAGGCCCATCCCTGGGACACCGCGTCCAGCCCTAGCCTGGCCATTCCCCCTGGCCTGGCTGGGCTCTGGCTCCACAACGATCCCTGGTGTCCAGTCACGGAAATGAAGGACCTCTGTCTGGGCCCTTGGAGCTTGGGGAGAGTGGAAGGAGGATGCCACGCCTGCAAATGAGTGACTGCCTGGTACAGGAGGCCTGAGAGAAGAGAAGAGAGAGACAGAGAGGGATGACTACCTGTTAAAGGGTGATTGTGTTTCCTGATTTGGCATTGTTTTAGATGTGGTTTATTAAGAAATTCTAGCGGCCATGACTTAAACTTCTTCGGGATCGGTGTCCCTTCCACGGGACGGTTGAGCTAACGTAGGCTAATGCGATTAGCTTGAGGTTGTAAGTAACAAGAACATTTCCCAGGACATAGACCTATCTGATATTGCCAGAAAGCTTAAATTCTTGTTAGTCTAATCTAATCTAACAATTTACAGTAGCTATTACAGTGAAAGAATACCATGCTATTGTTTGAGGAGAGTGCACAGTTTTGAACATGAAAAGTTATTAATAAACAAATTAGGCACATTTGGGCAGTTTTGATACAAAACATAAATGCAATGGTTCATTGGGTCAGTATAAAACTTTGCACATACACTTCTGCCATCTAGTGGCGAAAATATAAATTGCAACTGGGCTGCATTAATACATTTAAGTCTTTCTCTTGCATTTAAAAGATGATGGTACAAAAAAATACAAAAGAACGGTTGTTTTTCTCTTTGTATTATCTTTAACCAGATCTATTGTGTTATATTCTCCTCCATTCCTTTCACATTTCCACAAACTTCAAAGGTGTTTCCTTTCAAATTTATAAAGAATATGCATATCCTTGCTTCAGAGCCTGAGTTACAGGCAGTTAGATTTGGGTATGTCATTTTAGGCGAAAATTGAAAAAAAGGGGCGGATCCTTATTAATTAAAACGTTAGTTGGTTTTGGGGTGTGGTTTGATGTGGGTGTCTCTTGTGTGTATTTGCAGGTGGGAAGAGTTTGCAAAATTGTTCAGCCAATTCAGCCAGCTGGTGTGCGACCGTGGAAAAGTCGGTTTGACCTTCAAATAACACAATGTGAATGGGACACTATTTTCATGATACACATGTTTTAGTTGCCTCATTAAATGCTTTCAATATTTGTATATGAATTTCTACAACTGTGACTCGTTTCAAGAAGCTAGGCGTATGTTGCACATCACTACTTTGCAGGAGAGGCATTTGAACGTTTTATTTATATTTTTTATGAAAATGCATTTTCTGGCAGAAATGCCTTCTGGAACAGGTGAACTTTAAAGTGCCTTAATAACAAACTTGTATGGCATCTGCAAATACAATCGTTAAATTACGAGCCTAGTTGGTTTAGCCACGGAAGAATACAGGAACTTTCCTGCTAGCCATGATTGGCTGAGATAATGGATGGGCTGGACATGTCAAGAGATGAGTTTGGATTGGTCTGCCATGTAGCATGCTTCTGTCTATAACATGAGCTGCTCAGTATGTGTGGATAATCCTTTCTACCACAGATTTTTTTGAAAGATATCATGAAGAACTGAAAAAGTGTTGCATTGCTGCCCTGAAGTTAATAGTGCCATCGGCAAAGATCAGTGGGAAAAAGTAGTGATGGACTATAATCTGGAGGATTATGCCATGCTCACTGAATTAATCAGACGATGAGGGAATTCCTGATTTAGGTAAAAACATTTTAATTGAACCAGTCATTGTAGTCTTCTCTCATCACTGTCAACAGAAGAAACAGTGATCAATAGTGTTGTTGAAATGGAAGAATTTCACCGAGTTTTGAAATCAGTGGAATACCCGGTGGAAGCCAAGAGATGATTGCCAAATGCGGAGAGAGTCGAAAAGAGAACACAGGAGGCTGTTGTATAAAACACCTGTCTCTGGATTACATCTTCTAACTAAGGGCAACCATGGCATCCATGACAGAGGGAGAAACGTTCATTCATGTATACAGGTAAGAGTCTACCTACATTTTCAGATATTATATGTTTCTAATTTTGTCAGAAAGTCCTTTTCATTTAAAGCGTACTATTAGCTAGCTAATGTTAGTTGGCTGGCTCGCTAGCTAACGTTACGTGTATGATCTGTGTAGTAATATTATTTGTATCTCAGAAATCCATTTGCATTGCTAGTTATAGCCTAATGTCAGCTAGCTAACATTGAACATAATTGGTTAGCTTTAGTTAGCTGCCAGCAGATTCATGCATAGTTCATGGTAGCACGAGTTGGGATTATGGTTCATTGTTTAGCTAGCTACATGTCTAAACAAAAGACTCCACTATGTAAGTAACCATCTCACGGTACCGTTTACACCTTCTGTATCCTGCGCATTTGACAAATAAACCCAGATTTGATCTGATATAGTGTATGTTTACCATAGAGGGTAATGTGAGGAACAACATGACCTGCACCAAAATCAGATTAGGATATAGGCCAAGGACTAGATAAAGTGTATTTTTGCTACTACTTTCACCACTTTTAGTCTTGATCTTTGGTTGTTTACTACACTGTGAATCCTTAAAGAGATGGGTGGGGCTAAGGCTTAAGAGTATGTGAATGATGCTGAATGGGTGTAGACAAAGAAGAGCTCTCCAGTAGGTGTACCATAAACATTCGCAGGCCATTTTCTCAAAAGTGGTAGGGATATGGAATGTCAAACCAAATTGACCACGGGCATTACGATCAAGTCGCATGCAGCTTTGCTCCGAACTGATGATTACTTGGATGCTGCAAGCTGTGGGCAGGATTGAAATAAACCCAACCCATGGAAAACTGTTACGGTACCCTTCATTCTGTTACGCTACCCTTCATTCTGTTACGCTACCCTTCATTCTGTTACGCTACCCTTCATTCTGTTACGCTACCCTTCATTCTGTCACGCTACCCTTCATTCTGTTACGCTACCCTTCATTCTGTTACGCTACCCTTCATTCTGTTACGCTACCCTTCATCTGTTCACGCTACCTTTATTCTTTACGTACCTTATTCTGTTTCCTTACCCTTCATTCTGTTAGGTACTTTTCTCTCTGTTACAGTACCTTTCATTCTGTTACGCTACCCTTCATTCGTGTTACGCTACCCTTCATTCTTTAAGGTTACTTTCGTTCTTTACAGTACCCTTATTCTGTTACGCACCCTTCATTCTGTTACCGCTACCCTTCATTCTGTTAAGGTACTCTTCGTTCTGTTACAGTACCCTTCATTCGTGTTACGCTACCCTTCATTCTGTTACGCTACCCTTCATTCTGTTAAGAGTACTCTTCGTTCTGTTACAGTACCCTTCATTCTGTTGATCATAACAATTTTTTCCTCTCATCTTCGGCAAATCTACATTTTGGTCAAGACTGACTTTACGACCAAAATTATTCTATTTACACATTGTAGTACATTTTATATACTAGAATGTTTCTGACTCATATAGATGTCAAATACACACATTTCAAAACGAGAAAGTTGCTCTTTAATATGGGGAAATTAAGAGAGTAAGAAAGTATCATGAAGGTGTGTGTGTGTGTGTGTGTTGTGTGTGTGTGTGTGTGTGCCTGTGTGTGTGTGTGTGTGCTGTGTGTGTGTTGGTGTTGGTGTGTGTGTGTGTTGTGTGTGTGTGTGCGTGTATGGGTGTGTGTGTGTGTATGGGTTTGTGTGTGTTTGTTACCTGTGCTGGGAGTGTAGGAAGTCATCTAGGTGGGGTCCTCCTCGGCCCAGCGGATCATCCGGTACCATAAAGTGATCCCCCACAAACGTGTATTGGAGGAGTCTGGGTAATGAACAGAAACTGAGGTTACGGACGGATATGAGACAATTTTGACTGGATCAATTTAAAATCAAAGGGATGTTGGTTCATACACAAGGTTTACCTTAGTGGCCAAATCCACTAAGGTAGTGACAAAGATATTGTTGCACTCTAACGTTAGGCAAAAATCTATCCAAAATCTATTTATGAAAATGCTTCTGATTTCTTTAGACAATTCCTAACATACTAAATTACAAAACATATTCCATGCCCATTGTATCTTCTCCTCCATCTCTTCCTTTCTTTCTTTCACCTTTTCTTGATGATTTCTCTCCATACATGAGACTCATCCAGCAGGTCTCTGAGGTTGTCGTTTGTCACGATCACTCCATCCGTCTTCTGGGCCAGCTGCAGCATGAACCTGCAGAGAAGAGAGGGATGAAGGAAGAGGGATGAAGGAAGAGGGATGAAGGAAGAGTGTAAAGGGGAGGTCACTTCATCCGTTTAGAGAATATTCACAAGCCTTCTACTGTAAATGTATAATTGTAACAAACTGAAATAACGTTCATTAGTCACCTAATGTCTGGTGAATGTGACAATAACACTTTTTAATAAAAAAAAAAAAATGTATAAGCTGTTTATACACTGTTTTTTGCTGTTTATAAGTAGACCTTAAAGTTAATAAGCAGTTTATAAGCAGATATTCAGATAAAGTTTATAAGCTGTTCAAAGGTAGATATTTTCTGGTAAAGTTTGTAAGCGGTTTACAAACAAGGTATATATTTAGTATGAGAGCAGTTTACAAGCAGATCTATTGTATGACAGAGGAGAGCGACTAGAACAACCTGTCGTCGTATGAGTTGATCCTCTTCCCTTGGACTTCTCTGGAGGGGGTGTAGGAGAGCAGACCCAGGTTCTGGAGCTCACTAAGGTAGTGCTGCTCTGAAAATAACACAGACACACCAACCTCTCCTTCATGAACGTAGTACACACAGTCACACACATTTACCACCATTAATCAATGACTTAGGGGCTAAACAGGGTTGGGGGTCTATTCTAAAGAAAAATACATATGCATACTTCCTGAAGTAACTTCATTGAAAACTGAATTGATAAAACTGATGACATGAAAGAGCTAGGTGGATGTGAAGTCTGGGCTTCCAGACAGACATATAGTGTTACCTTTGCCCCGGTAGTCTCTCTTCTGCCTCCACTGGGGCAGGAAGGTACTGATTCTGCGATGCCCGCGGTTCCAGAAGTGTTGCACGGCCAGGGCGATGCCTCGGCATGAAAAGAAATGACCCAGCCCGTGACTATAGAGAAGGAGTGGGATAAAACCTAATTAAATGACCCAGCCTGTTACTATAGAGGAGTGGGATAAAACCTAATTAAATGACCCAGCCGGTTACTATAGAGGGAGTGCGGAATAAACGCCTAATTTAAATGACCCCAGCCTGTTACTTTAGAGGAGTGGATTAATAAACCTAATAAATGACCCCAGCCTGTGACTATAGAGAAGTGGGGATAAAAACCTTATTAAGACCCGCCCGTATCTATAGAGGAGTGGGATAAAACCTAATTAATGACCCAGCCTTTACTATAGGAGGATGGGATAAACCTAATTTAGACCCAGCCTGTTACTATAGAGGATGGGATAAAACCTAATTAAATGACCCAGCCCGTGACTATAGAGAAGGAGTGGGATAAAACCAATTAAATGACCCGCTGTGACCTATAGAGGAAGGAGTGGGATAAAACCTAATTAAAATGACCCAGCCCGTGACTATAGAGAAGGAGTGGGATAAAACCTAATTAAATACCCAGCCGTGACATATGAGGATGGGATAAAACCTAATTAAATGACCCAGCCTGTACTATAGAGGAGTGGGATAAAACCTAATTAAATGACCCAGCCTGTTACTATAGAGGAGCTGGGATAAAACCTAATTAAATGACCCAGCCTGTGACTATAGAGAAGGAGTGGGATAAACCTAATTAAATGACCCAGCCTGTTACTATATAGAAGGAGTGATAAAACCTAATTAAATGACCCAGCCTGTTACTATAGAGGAGTGGATAAACCTAATTAAATGACCCAGCCCCGTGACTATAGAGGACTGGGATAAACCTAATTAATGTGACCCAGCCTTGACTATAGAGAAGGAGTGGGATAAAAACCTAATTAAATGACCCAGCCTGTGACTATAGAGAAGGAGTGGGATAAAACCTAATTAAATTGACCCAGCCGTGTACTATAGAGGAGTGGGATAAAACCTAATTAAATGACCCAGCCTGTGACTATAGAGAAGAGAGTGGGATAAACCTAATTAAATGACCCGCTGTGACTATAGAGACTGGGATAAACCTAAATTAAATGACCCAGCCTGTGACTATAGAGAAGGAGTGGGATTAAAACCTAATTAAATGACCCAGCCTGTTTTTACTTAGAGGACTGGATAAAACCTAATTAAATTGACCCAGCCTGTTGACTATAGAGAAGGAGTGGGATAAAACCTAATTAAAATGACCCAGCCTGTGACTATAGAGGCTGGGATAAAACCTAATTAAATGACCCAGCCTGTGACTAGAGAGAAGGGTGGGATAAAACCTAATTATAGATGACCAGCCTCGTGACTATAGAGGAGTGGGATAAAACCTAATTAAATGACCCAGCCTGTTACTATAGGGAGTGGGATATAAACCTAATTAAATGACCCAGCCTGTGACGCTATAGAGGAAGGAAGTGGGATAAACCAATTAAATGACCCACCCGTGTACTGTAGAGGACTGTGATAAAAACTCCTAATTAAATGACCCAAGCCTTGTTACTATAGAGAAGGAACTGGGATAAAACCTAATTTAAAGTGGACCCAGCCTGGACTATAGAGAAGGAGGTTGGTGATAAAACCTAATTAAATGACCCAGCCCGTGACTATAGAGGAGTGGATTTAAAACCTAATTAAGATGACCCAGCCTGTTAATAATAGAGGAGTGGATAAAACCTAATTAAAGACCCAGCCCGGTGCTATAGAGGAGTGGGATGAAAACCTAATTAAATGCCCCCAGCCTGTTACTTTAGGAGGACTGGGTAAACCTAATGTAAATGACCCAGCCTGTTACTATAGAGAAGACTGGGATAAAAACCTAATTAAATGACCCAGCCCGTGGACTATAGAGGACTGGGATAAAACCTAATTAAATACCCAGCCTGTTACTATAGAGAAGGAAAGTGCGGAATATACCCTAATTAAATGACCCAGCCTGTGACTATAGAGAAGGAGTGGGATAAAACCTAATTAAATGACCCAGCCCGTGACTATAGAGGAGTGGGATAAAACCTAATTAAATACTGTATAATGTTTGATACTTTGTATAGTTCAGTATGTGCTTTGAATCATGTAAACTATAGCTGTCAGTTAGAGCATAGCATTACCACTAAAACTGCCGTGGATTCAAGTACTGCAGGGGCCACACAGGTTTGTATGCTGCTGTTCTTTCTACACTGCTTTCAATGAAAGCGTTAACATAAATATCTAAATGAATGATTGAATGAATAACCGCAACATTTTGCCTGCTATTCTTGTCTGTGGTTACATTTTTTACATCTTTTTTTTTTATCCCTTCATCCGCTCACCTCTCTTGTTCTCACATTTCCTCGTACTCACCTCATGGCAACGTTGCTCCCATCGATAATGACCATCCTGAGTCCCGGGTCTCCTGGTTGGTCGGTCAGCTTGAGGTCAAATGGAGTCTGGAGGCCTTCCATGAAGCGCTGTTGCCCTGTCACCACAGCCCCTGCTGCCATGGTCAGGAGACCTCGTCTATCAACAGCCACCGCTGTTAGGGCTGAGAGATCCCTTCCCTCTACTGCTAAGGGAAAGAGACCACGTTTCTCCTTCGCTCTGGTTGCTGAGGAGTTATTCATGGTAAGGGTGAGGGGTAAGGTGGTCTGGGGTGGCTGGGTGGGAGGGTAAACGAGTTGATGGGGAAATAAGAGAGGGTAGGTGGGTTGTGCGAGTAATGTGGTGGGGTAGGTGGGTTGTGGGGATACTGTGTTGGGGTAGGTGGGTTGTGGGGGTAGTGGTTTTGGGTAGGTGGGCTGAGGCGGCCCTCTGACTAAAGGGGGGCTGGCTCGATGGGCGGTGTGTGTCTGTGTGGGATTCTTCTGGTGACTGTGAATCGGGAACGGAATCTGGTTTGTCATGGCATTCCATTGAGCCAGATCGGGTTCAACCTTAACTGTACCATCGACGATTCGGTTCCGTGCGGTCACTCCTACCTCATTGGTCTTCCTGTCACTCTTTCCTTTCACACTCTTTCTTTCTTCTCCTCTCTTCTCAGTAGCAGTTGACTGCGGTGCTGGTGCCTCCATCTCTCTACCTCTCTCCTCCTTCCTGTCTCCTGCTCTGTCCTTTCTCTGTAGCTCTGAGACAACCTCATCCACCTCTCTTGGTTCGTCTCGTACCTGGTCCTGGGAAGCAGCTTCTGTCTCTCTGGCTCCCTCCCTCTGTAGCTCCAGGAGTAGCTGGCGTGTGGACAGTTCAGGTAACATACTGTACACTTCTGCTACCTTCTCCTCTGTGTATCCACAACTGGCGGCAGCCCTCTTCACAACTCCCAGGACAAAATCCTCCTCGTTCCACCCTTCGCCTCCCTCCATGCCGCCCTCGCCCCTCTCCCTGCCTTCCTTCAGTGAATCCTCAGACAGGTTAGCGGTAGACCCTCCACTCTCCCTGCCTTTTCTCCCCTCCTCTCTACTCCTCGCCCCTTCTTCCACACCTCCCTCCAGCTCCACTCCCATCCCTCCATCTATACCGCTTCTCTTTCCTCTCACTCCTTTACCTTCCCTCCCCTCCACCTCTGTGTGCTCCATCTCCACTGGGCGGTTCATGGCCAGACCGGTCTGGTCATGTTCTTGCTGGACCAGGTCCAGAATCTGGGAGGCTTCTCTGGGTCCGGTCCGGGCCAGGACCCTCATTACCACATCTTCTGCATAGCCCATAGCCGTGAAGAACTTCAGCAAGAGCCCAAACTCCTCCCTACTCCCTACTGACAACATCTCTCCCTCTCCTTCCTCCCCCTGTTCCTCATCCTCTACCTCCGGTTGGGAACGTCCTTGCCCCTCCTCCTCGGTTTGGAGGATAGAGTGGAAGATGGGAAGTCGAGATGCTGCGTCTTTCTCTATCCCTCCCTGTGACCAATCTTTGCCCATCTCTCTTTCTTGTACATGTAAGGTAGTGAACGTCTTTTGTTGAGAAAGCTGCCCAATATTCCGTAGACCAGGGTCTTGGTTGTGGGTGGAATTTACAGGAGGTTTTCTCCTTGATGTGGAAATCCCCTGCATTCCCTCTATGTCCCTAGCCTCTCCAGCTCTGGTCCCTACTCTGGTATCCATAAGTGTTAGTATGTCCAAGCCTGACTGGCTGTCCCATCGTCTCTGGCTATCAGTGTCCATTAGACCCACTCTGTCTCTAGACCCCCCAAGACTGAGGTTCGAGCCCCCAGGACCGGGGTTGGATCCCAGCCCAGACTCCCTCACCAGATCCAGTAGAGTCTCCTTCACCACCCCTGGTAGCACCAGCAGATCCAAAGTGTGCCTGTCCTCCCATCTCTCCACCAGGGATTTGAAGGCCCGACGGGAATCTAGGGTCTCGCCTGATCCTCTGTTGCCAGGCTCGGTTCTTCGTCCCTGGGTGACCTCGTAGTTCTTCACCAGGTCTGTGATGAGGGAATAGGCCCTGACCACTGGTTCTGCCAGTCCTGAGATGAGCAGGAAGCCTGGGGAACCCACCTGGAGGAAAGGAAATGGGAAGAAATTGAGATAATCTTAACTTTAGCCTTATTCTTGCCATCTCTCTAAAGAGACTTAGGGGCTCCCGAGTTGCGCAGAGGTCCAAGGCACTGCATCTCAGTGCTAGAGGCGTCAATACAGACCCTGGTTAGATTCCAGGCTGTTTCACAACCGGCCGTGATTGAGAGTCCCATAGGGCGGAGCACAATTGGCCCAGCATTGTCCTGGTTAAGGTTTGGCCGGGGTAGGCCGTCATTGCAAATAAGAATTTGTTCTTAACTGACTTGCCTAGCTAAATAAAGGTTAAATAAAAAAATAAAGACTCAAACACACAACCTTCCTCTCCTCTAATGTGCATTTCCTTCCTTTACATCATCCATCTGATCAACTTTGTGTGTGTGTGTTCCTGCGTGCCTATGTGTGTGTGCAGTCTGCACGTGTGTGTGTTGTCTATTTGTCTATTCTTACCAGTATGTAAGCAGAGGTGTTTCTGATCAGGCACTCCATGAACAGCCCTCGTGCTCCACAGAACACACAGTGAAGGACACCTGGATATGGAACCTCGTGCTGGGCCTCCTGGTTCACAACTCCCTTCACAAACAACTGGATGAGAGAGAATGAGAGAGAGAGGAGGAAGTGGGGAGAGAGAGAGAAAGATTTAATACTATATTATGTTACAAAATACAGTATGTTTTGGAGTTTTCCCTGGTCAGATGACGTGATCAGAAAAACCGCATGGCCCAAATTGTGACACATATAGGAAATTACCACCTTGCATTACTGCAAAACACATAAGGTTAACCTCAACCTCAAAACATGTTAACATAACATTAATGTTTGGAGTTAAAAACAACAATAATAGGAGCCATTTCTTACTTTGGCAGCCACAGCGTCCTTCCTCACTCCTTTTAGTTTGAGCCAGATCTGTCCATCATGGGGTAACACAGCATCCTCCTCTCTACCGATCGTAAAAGACACCCCAAATATCCTCTCCACTGAGGGATGGAAGGACCACAAGGCACCGCGTAGCGCTCCGGAACACGCAAATTCATCCTCCACCTGCTCCTCTCCTCTTCCATCATCACTCCATCCTTCTCTCACTCTTACAGACATTGGAGAGAGATGGCTTAGGGCAGAGGCCATGGCACTGGGTAGATGTCAAAACTCACTGAGATGGTGGGAGAGAGAGAGAGAGAGGGGGGGAGGGAGAGAGAACGAGAGACAATACACAGGGAATTTTTGACATGTAAATTAAGCATTTTGATATTGAATTTGAAAATTGAGAGAGAAGACACCGAGAGAGTGAACCATGTCTGTTTATTTAAAATAAAATATGAATAACTTAATATATTTATTATTGTTATTTTCTAGATTATGTGTGTAATTAGAAACACAAGCATTTCGCTGTGAAAACATCTATAAATCTGTGTACCCGAACAATAGACTTTGATTTGCCCATGTCAGCCAATGACAACCATATCAGCATAGATCTATAGGTTAACGAGATGAGATTTGGAAGGATGGCCTCGCAAGACTCATCTAGGTAATTAAGCAGTATTCATAACCCAAGTGGGACATTGGTATTTACCACATACGACTGGGAAAACCCCACTTGAACGCCCCTCCAACTGGTAATTACCAGTGATGATCCGTTATTCAGGGCAGGTGGCCCCACCTGTTTAGCTAAAAAAATAATATATATATATACATATACATATATGCACAATATATTGGTGAACATATCTGAATCGGCCGATATTAGCTAAAAATGCCAACATTGGCACCGGCCCGATGTCTAATTTAACGCCGATGTGCAAAACCAATGTCAAAGCTGACGTGCATACCTATATAATGTAGGTACATGAAGTAATGACGCCACGTAAAATTTTGCGCTGCACGTATAACACAGCATTCCTAACCTAGCCCACAATGTCTGCCGTGTGGATCGAGCAGTCAACTTGTCGAGCAGTCATTTGAAAGAGTAAGAAAATTCAAAGGCGAAATCCATTAACGCCAAGATAATGGAAGTCATTGCCCTTGACAATCAACCATTCTCTGTCGTGGGTGATGTTGGCTTTCGCAGACTGGTCGAGCACCAAGTGCGCTATTTTTCAGATGTTGCCCTACCGGAGTTACACAGTAATAGCGTCACTGCTATTAGCTTCACGACTGATATTTGGACCAGCGATATCAGCCACATGAGCATGCTGAGTCCGACTGCACAGTGGGTCGTCGAGGATTTCGTACTGAGGAAAGTCATATTGTATGCTCATGAATGTGCCGGTTGTCATACCACTGCTGCAATTTCAATGGCATTTGAGAACATGTTTGAAACTTGGAAACATGAACACACTAGCTGACTCCATTCAAACAACTGACTTGAGAAGTAAGCTAATCAACTGTGCCTGCAGCAGACGTGATACCCTCTGTCATGGCATTGAAACGCCTGCTCAACAAAACTGCTGACACAGGCTGTGAACAAGCGATTCGGTGGCATTCTTTCTTTACTGTGTCGCCACCATGCTCGATGCTATGTACAAGGATCTGCGATTGAGATTGCATTATCTGTGGATCTGTTGGGGCGGTATGCGAATTGGAGTGGGTCTATGGTGTCCGGGAGGATGCTGTTGTGAGCCATGACCAGCCTTTCAAAGCACTTCATGGCTACTGACGTGAGTGCTACGGGGCGGTAATTATATAGGCAGGTTACCTTGTCTTCCTTGGGCACGGGGACTATGGTGATCTGCTTGAAACATGTAGGTATTACAGACTCGGTCAAGGAGAAGTTGACAATGTCAGTGAAGACACTTGACAATTGTTCTGTGCATGCTTTGAGTGCACGCCCTGGTAATCCATCTGGCCCAGCGGCTTTGTGAATGTTGACCTGTTTAAAGGTTTTGTTCACATCGGCTACCGAGAGCATTATCACACAGTCATCCAGAACAGCTGGTGCTCTTGTGCATGCTTCAGTGTTGCTTTCCTCGAAGCGAGCATAAAAGGCATTTAGCTCGTCTGGTAGGCTTGCGTCACAGGGCAGCTCGCGTCTGGGTTTCCCTTCGTAGTCCGTAATAGTTTTCAAGCCCTGCCACATTTGACGAGCATCAGAGCCGGTGTAGTAGGATTCAATCATCATCCTGTATTGACACTTTGCTTGTTTGATGGTTCGTCTGAGGGCATAGCGGTATTTTCATAAGCGTCCGGATTAGTCTCCCTCTCCTTGAAAGCGGTAGCTCTAGCCTTTAGCTCGATGCGGATGTTGCCTGTAATCCATGGCTTCTGGTTGGGATATGTACGTACAGTCACAGTAGGGACGTCGCCGTCGATGCACTTAGTGATGAAGCCGATGACTGAGGTGGTGTACTCCTCAATGACATTGGATGAATCCCGGAACATATTCCAGTCTGTGCTAGCAAAACAGTCCTGTAGTGTAGCATCCGCGTCATCTGACCACTTCCGTATTGAGCGAGTCACTGCTTTTCTTCCTGCTTTAGTTTTTGCTTATAAGCAGGAATCAGGAGGATAGAATTATGGTCAGATTTGCCAAATGGAGGGCAGGGGAGAGCTTTGTATGCATCTCTGTGTGTGGAGTAAAGGTGGTCTATTGCCTGCATTAAAGTCCCCGGCCAATAGAAGCGCCGCTTCTGGGTGAGCATTTTCTTCTTCTCTACCAGACGTTGCGTCTCTGTTCTGCCGGTGCATGGAAAATCCCGCCAGCTCTATATTATCCGTATCTTCATTCAGCCACGTCTTGGCGAAACATAAGATATTACAGTTTTTAATGTCCCGTTGGTAAGATAATCTTAATCGTAGGTCGTCAATTTTATTTTCCAATGTTTGCACATTAGCAAGAACGGATGGTAGTGGGAGTTTACCCGCTCGCCTACGGATTCGCAGAATGGTGCCTGATCTGCGGCCCCTTTTCCTGCATCTTTTCTTCAAGCAAATGACGGGGATCAGGTCCTTTTCCAGTGAAAGCAGTATATCCTTTTCGTCGGACTCATTAAAGGAAAAAGTTTATTTTAGTCTGCAGTGAGTAATCGCTGTTCTGATGTCCAGAAGTTATTTTCGGTAGCAGCAACATTATATACAAAATAAGTTAAAAAATAAGTTACACAAACAGCGAAAAAATACTAACAAAATAGCACAATTGGTTGGGAGAATGTAAATATGACCATAATTCTATCCTCCTGATTCCAGGAGCTCAGGAATGATAGACAACTTCCCCACTTGTAATTACCAGTGGCGATGTTAGCATGTAAATCTTTATGGGGCAAACAAAAATTGACCAAATTATTAGGGTGAGGCACATGGGCTACTAACAGCTTACTACACAACATACACTTTGTATTACACTTAGAGTTATAGATGGCTCCGAAGAACYTSYWRSARGTTCTTCGGAGCCATCTATAACTCTAAGTGTAATACAAAGTGTATGTTGTGTAGTAAGCTGTTAGTAGCCCATGTGCCTCACCCTAATAATTTGGTCAATTTTTGTTTGCCCCATAAAGATTTACATGCTAACATCGCCACTGGTAATTACAAGTGGGGAAGTTGTCTATCATTCCTGAGCTCCTGGAATCAGGAATGATAGAATTATGGTCAGATTAGCCAAATGGAGGGAGGGGGAGAGCTTTGTATGCATCTCTGTGTGTGGAGTAAAGGTGGTCTAGGATTTTTTTCCCCTCTGGTTGCACATGTGACATGCTGGTAAAAATTTGGTAAAAATGATTTAAGCATTAAAGTCCCCTGCATTAATCACAAGTGGGAAAGTCGTTAATCATTCCTGAGCTCCTGTTGGCTTCACGTTCATGAGGAAAATGGGCATGATTGTCCGACATGATTTTGTTCAAGTGCTTTTGAAGTCGGAACAATTCATCAACCAATACGATTTTAGGTAGCTTGTTAATCTAGCTAACGTTGCTAATAATACAATTAGCTAGCTTGCTTAACATTGACAATATGGTCTAGCTAAATTATCCATATCGAGAAGGTTGTAGTTGTCAAAAACGAATTTGTTGTCATATTTTGGTTGTAAAGGTCAAAGGTCTGTGGTGAAACGTCACAACTCGGGCAAAACTATTTTGTTTCCCACATGTAATTCTGACTTGGAGGGTCTTTATATTGAAACTTTGTTGATGTCACCTACTAAGGAAATTACCTCGATAACAGCATTTTCGGCAGTTAAATACAACAACAAAACATTATTCATAAAAAGCAATCTATTGTTTATGAAAACTATCATTTGTTTACATCCATGAAAATGTATTTTTAGTTTATCTTTGACCCAGCTTGTTGTTAGCCATTAGCCAATCGCCGTTTCTCAACGAGTTCAAACCACGTGAATGCATCCAATTGTTATTTACAACTTAAATAATAAGGCCTACCACCACTTGGTTATGAACACAGAATTATAACAGGTACTAACACACTCTCTAAACACAGCATCGTCCACAACAACAGCTATAATCGTTTATTTAATTTACAAAGTTAATTGTAGGCTATATTTAAATAATATTATGAACAAACTCAACAAAATAATTCTCTAACCTCATTCATCCTTTTCCCGAAGTTGCTTCTCTCAGTTTCGATTTCTAGTATTTGAAAAACTTTGTTTTGCCTTCTGTAATCATAGATCAATGCAGTCCAAAGTTCACAAGTACCGTGAACACAAAAAAGGGCGTGAATGAGCGACAGCAAAGGTTGGTACAATTATACAAGAAAGTTTGTGAATTGAGCGACAGAGTTAGGCTACTGTAGAAAGTACTATCTGAAGTTATGTGGGCTTTAAAACAGACACTATACAGACACAACAACATAAAGGCTGGAGTATCTGCGACATACGTAATCATGTAGGCAGAGTAACACGCACGATTTAAATAGGTTATTATCGGTAATATCACCGACAGTTTAATACTTTATTAAATATCTTTGGTGCTTTCGAATTATGTGTTGTAGACCTACATAAATATCAGATTCGAAGTTACTGAACACACTTGTACATAACAACAACATGCTATCGTAAAATCCCTACCTCTATGAAAGAACATAAATGCGCAAATACACCAGGCTGTACGATAAAAAAAACGAGAATTAACGGTCGTCACTAGTTACAACATCCACAAAGTCACAAACCCTGCCTATTTCTACAATTTATCTCCTTACATTTTTACTTCAAAAAATCTAACCTTAACCACACTGCTAACCGTATGCCTAACCATAACGTTAAATTAAGATCAAAAAGTACATTTTTGTTTTCATGAATTTGTACGATATAGTCAATTTTGACTTTGTAGCTGTGCTATCTAGCGGAAACCAAAATAAACCGAGCGATCAGGGAAATTCCATGTACGTCACGTGCAACATAAAAACTCCCCTTTCCAGAGATAGGTGTACCGCTGTAAACTAAAATTAACTTCGTCTTGTAATTAATTATTTGCAACAATCTAGTATTCAGTCAATAATAATGGTTGTCAGCTGAAATAGCCTAAGGCCATAACAATACATAATCAGGTTATTTTCACCTTCACTCTATTTCGCAGCCAGGTGAGGCGCCCCTGCTCTGTCATTCAATCAGTGCGTCATCCCTCTGATTCTGCCAAATCTTGATGGGAAGTGAAAGAAGTTTATGAGAAGTACACCGCCATTAGAAAAGATATCTCGCAGAAAATGAACTGACATATTTTTAACACAACGGGTTTAGACAACGGGTTTGATCATTTTCGCTGCTATTTCATTGCAAAATAGTGTTTTTAATAACACCTATTGTTATAAAGAGCATGAAAACCATAAAGGTAAGCATGGTTCTGTTTGGTTCTGTGATTTTTTTCTTATTTTTATTGAATGGTAGATTACAATTGAGGAAGTTAAAAGAGTACGAAGGAAAATACCATTATAGTTGAGAGATTGAGTCTTTACTGTCTCTCTTTCAATTAAATTAAATTTAAAGGGCTTCATTGGCATCGAAAACATAATGTTTACATTGCCAAAGCAAGTTAAATAGATAATAAACAAAGTTAAATAAACAATCCAAAATGAACAGTAAACATTACACTCACAGAAGTTTCAAAGGAATAAAGACATTTCCAATGTCATATTAGTGTTATAACGATGTGCAAATAGTTAAAGTACGAAAGGGAAAATAAATAAACATAAATATGGGTTGTATTTATGTAACGGGTGTGAAATGGCTAGCTAGTTAACGGTGGTGCGCGCTAATAGCGTTTCAATCGGTTATGTCACTCGCTTTGAGACCTTGAAGTAGTGGTTCCCCTTGCTCTGCAAGGGCCGCGGCCTTTGTGGAGCGATGGGTAACGATGCTTCATGGGTGACTGTTGTTGATGTGTGCAGAGGGTCCCTGGTTCGCGCGAGGGGACGGACTAAAGTTAAAGTGTTACATTGATGCTGTTGACCCGGATCACTGGTTGCTGCGGAAAAGGAGGAGGTCGAAAGGGGGGTGAGTGTAACGGATGTGAAATGGCTAGCTAGTTAGCGGTGGTGCGCACTAATAGCGTTTCAATTGGTTACATCACTCGCTCTGAGACCTTGAAGTAGTAGTTCCCCTTGCTCTGCAAGGGCCGTGGCTTTCGTGGGTGACTGTTGTTGATGTGTGCAGAGGGTCCCTGGTTTGCGCCCGGATCGGGGCGAGGGGACGTCCGTAAAGTTAAACTGTTACATTTACAATAGTGTTTGTTCTTCACTGGTTGCCCATTTCTTGTGGCAACAGGTCACACATCTTGCTGCTGTGATGGAACACTGAGGTATTTCATCCAATAGATATGGGAGTTGATCGAAATTGGATTTATTTTCTTTCTCTCTCGCTCTCCCCCCTTTGTCTTTTTTCTATTTCTGTGCATGAGGATATTCTTTATGGTTGTCTGTTCTTCTCACTTTGGCACAGTAGCTACAGTAAATCAGTTACTTTGTGCAGTATTGTAGCCTACGTTCTGTACATTATATTGTACATCATCACACATGCTGTAACAATCCATTGTTTCACTTGTGGTTTAGTTGCAGTATTTCTCCTTGACCTCCTGGTGAAAGATGGAACTGTCCAGTTGTCCGGCTCCGTTGCTGATTGGTGATGACAGCCTGCAGAAATGGTGTGTGATTGGCTCAGGAGGGTTTGGACAGATCCACAAGGCCAGGCATTTAAAGTGGAGGTTTGATGTGGCCATCAAGTTGCTGCATTATGATGATGGGTAAGTATGGTCTATTTTAAAACTTTGCATAAAAGTACTTTCTTGAGTTGAGTGCATATTGATATTGCAGCGACCATAGTTAACCCAACACCTATTGATCTCATCAAGGGGTTCGGATCTCTTGGTGTAACGACTGTTAGGTTGACAGTCGTTTGACCCGGGTTCGAGTGGCCCAGGCAAACAAACACATTTTCCTCAATAACATGTTGCCTATATCTCTGTCAATTATTTTGTCCCTCCACACACACACCTCTACCTACCTACCTACCTACCTACCTACCTACCTACCTACCTACCTACCTACCTACCTACCTACCTACCTACCTACCTACCTACCTACCTACCTATGCACACACACAGCACAACACCACACACACACAACTACACACCACACACACACACACACACACACACACACACACACACACACAACACCACACACACAACACCACACACACACACACACACACACACACACACACCTCTACTACCCATCACACCACACACACACCTTACCTACCCATACACACACACTCAACACACAGCTCCAGCTATCTCTGCTCAGAGAGCAGACCTCATGCGCCAGGGGGGGAGCTCATATGTCCTCAGGATCTCTAGGGGTGTACAGGACGCCCCAAGGTCCGGCCTCTCCACCCACCTGGGGCGGTCATGGAGGTAAATAATACCTACTGTGAATTAGTCTGACTTAGTGACTCAGAACATGCACGGGTGGTAATTAGGAGCATATACAATGGTGTGGTATTTATTCTACTTTATTTGTAATATTTCTACAGTTTATGGCGAGGGGCCTAGCGACCCTCCAGGAACGTCTCTCTGGCCCCCCCACCTGGCCCTGTCTTCCGCTGCCCACCAGGTGGCTCTGGGCATGAACTTTCTCCACCACCTCAATCCGCCCCTGCTGCACCTGTCTCAAGCCCAGAACGTGCTGCTGATGACAGCCTCCATGCCAAGGCAAGTCCCAGGCTCCTTGGTTTGATACAGTACCAGTCAAAGTTGGACACCCTATACATTCAAGGGTTTTTCTTTATTTTGACTATTTTTCTAATTGTAGAATAGTAGTGAAGACATCAAAACTATGAAATAACACATATGGAATCATGTAGTAACCAAAAAAGTGTTAAACAAATCTAAATATATTTTATATTTGAGGTTCTCAAAGTAGCCAACCTTTGCCTTGATGACAGCTTTGCACACTTTTGGCATTCTCTCAACCAGCTTCATTAGGTAGTCACCTGGAATGCTTTTACAACAGTCTTGAAGGAGTTTCCACATATGCTGAGCACTTGTTGGCTGCTTTTGCTTTACTCTGCGGTCCAAGTCATCCCAAACCATCTCAATTTGGTTGAGGTTGGGTGATTGTGGGGGCCAGGTCATCTGATGCAGCACTCCATCACTCTCCTTCTTGGTCAAATAGCCCTTCCAAATCAAATAAAATAAAATTTTAAATAGTCACATGCGCCGAATACAACCGGTCTGTAGACCTTACAGTGAAATGCTTACTTACAAGTCCTTAACTAACAATACAGTTTTAAGAAAAATAAGTGTTTGGAAAGTATTTCCTAAAATAAACTGAAGTAAAAAATTAAGAAATAGAAAAACAACAAACATTATGTACCAAATAAGTTACAAATAACACACACAATAGCACAATTGGCACCATTATTTGTATTATTATTTGACCTTTATTTAACTAGGCAAGTCAGTTAAGAATAAATTCTTATTTACAATGACTGCCTACCAAAAGGCGACCTGCAGGGATTAAAAATAAATAAAAATATAGGACAAAACACACATCACGAAAAGCGAGACAACACAACACTACATAAAGAGAGACCTAAGACAACAACATAGCATGGCAGCATCACATGACAACTCAGCATGGTAGCAACACAACATGACAACAACAGGGTAGCAACACAACATGGCAGCAGCACAAAACAGGGTATGAGAATTGAACCCTGTGATACCCCCATAGAGACGGCCAGAGGTACGGACAACATGCCCTCCGATTTGACACACTGAACTCTCTGCAAAGTAGTTGGTGAACCAGGCGAAGCAGTCATTAGAAAAATCAAGGCTGTTGAGTCTGCCGATAAGAATACGGTGATTGACAGAGTCAAAAGCCTTGGCCAGATCGATGAAGACGGCTGCACAGTACTGTCTTTTATCGATGGCGGTTATGATATCGTTTAGTACCTTGAGCGTGGCTGAGGTGCACCCGTGACCGACTCGGAAACCGGATTGCACAGCGGAGAAGGTACGGTGGGATTTGAAATGGTCAGCGATCTGTTTATTAACTTGGCTTTCGAAGACTTTAGAAAGGCAGGGCAGGATGGATATAGGTCTGTAACAGTTTGGGTCTAGGGTGTCACCCCCTTTGAAGAGGGGGATGACCGCGGCAGCTTTTCAATCTTTAGGGATCTCGGACGATACGAAAGAGAGGTTGAACAGGCTGGTAATAGGGGTTGCAACAATGGCGGCGGTTTTAGAAAGAGAGGGTCCAGATTGTCTAGCCCAGCTGATTTGTACGGGTCCAGGTTTTGCAGCTCTTTCAGAACATCTGCTGTCTGGATTTGGGTGAAGGAGAAGCTGGGGAGGCTTGGGCGAGTAGCTGCGGGGGGGGGGGTGCTGTTGGCCGGGGTTGGAGTAACCAGGTAGGAAGGCATGGCCAGCCGTTGAGAAATGCTTATTGACATTTTCGATTATCATGGATTTATCAGTGGTGACCGTGTTACCTAGCCTCAGTGCAGTGGGCAGCTGGGTGGAGGTGCTCTTGTTCTCAATGGACTTTACAGTGTCCCAAAACTTTTTGGAGTTAGAGCTACAGGATGCGAATTTCTGCTTGAAAAAGCTAGCCTTTGCTTTCCTGACTGACTGCGTGTATTGGTTCCTGACTTCCCTGAACAGTTGCATATCGAGGGGAAAATTCGATGCTATTGCAGTACGCCACAGGATGTTTTTGTGCTGGTCAAGGGCAGTCAGTGAACCAAGGGCTATATCTGTTCTTAGTTCTGCATTTTTTGAACTGGGCATGCTTATCTAAGATGGTGAGGAAATTACTTTTAAAGAATGACCAGGCATCCTCGACTGACGGGATGAGGTCAATATCCTTCCAGGATAACCGGTCCAGGTCGATTAGAAAGGCCTGCTCGCAGAAGTGTTTTAGGGAGCGTTTGACAGTGATGAGGAGTGGTCGTTTGCCCGCAGACCCATAGCGGATACAGGCAATGAGGCAGTGATCGCTGAGATCCTGATGAGAGAGCGTCCTACGGCCTGAGCTATGTGGTTGATGTAAATTGAGAAGAGCGTGGGGCCTAGGATTGAGCCTAGGCAGTGGCTGAGACAGCATATTTTCTGACTTTATACACTGCACTCTTTGAGAGAGGTAGTTAGCAAACCAGGCCACAGACCCCTCAAAGACACCAATACCCCTTAGCCAGCCTACAAGAATGGAATGGTCTACTGTATCAAAAGCTTTGGCCAAGTCAATAAAAATAGCAGCACAATATTGCTTAGAATCAAGGGCAATGGTGACATCATTGAGGACCTTTAAGGTTGCAGTGACACATCCATAATCTAAGCGGAAACCAGATTGCATACCCGAGAGTATACTATAGACATCAAGAAAGCTAGCCAGTTAATTTTTGACAAGTTTTTCCAACACTTTTGATAAACAGGGCAAAATAGAAATAGGCCTGTAACAGTTAGGATCAGCTTGATCTCCCCTTTAAATAAAGGATGAACAGTGACTGCCTTCCAAGCAATGGGAACCTCCCCAGAAAGGAGAGACAGGTTAAAAAGGTCAGCAATAGGCTTGGCGATGACAGGGGCAGCAACCTCAAAGAAGAAAGGGTCTAAACCATCTGACTCAGATGTTTTTTTG
This sequence comes from Salvelinus sp. IW2-2015, assembly GCF_002910315.2. Taxonomy (NCBI): domain Eukaryota; kingdom Metazoa; phylum Chordata; class Actinopteri; order Salmoniformes; family Salmonidae; genus Salvelinus; species Salvelinus sp. IW2-2015. Next base: position 91,248 of record NW_019943557.1, read on the forward strand.
GGGGTCAAGTTTAAGGAGCTTCTTTAGCACCTTGGACTCAGTGACCGCCTGCAGGGTGAAACATTGTAGCGGGGCAGGGGAAGAAGAGGGAGGAGCATTATTTGTTTATTTTTATTTCACCTTTATTTAACCAGGTAGACCAGTTGAGAACAAGTTCTCATTTACAACTGTGACCTGGCCAAGATAAATCAAAGCAGTGCGACAAAAACAACAACACAGACTTACACATAAACAAACGTACAGTCAATAACACACTATAAAAATCTATATACAGTGTGTGCAAATGTAGAAGAGTAGGGAGGTAAGGCAACAAATAAGCCATAGAGGCAAAATAATTACAATTTAGCATTAACACTGGAGTGATAGATGTGCAGATGATGATGTGCAAGTAGAGATACTGGTGTGCAAAAGAGCAAGAAGATAAATAACAATATGGGATGAGGTAGTTGGGTGGGCTATTTACAGATTGTCTGTGTGTAACGGATGTGAAATGGCTAGCTAGTTAGCGGGTACGCGCTAGTAGCGTTTCAATCAGTTACGTCACTTGCTCTGAGACTTAAGTAGGGTTTCCCCTTGCTCTGCAAGGGCCGCGGCTTTTGTGGAGCGATGGGTAACGACGCTTCGTGGGCGACTGTTGTTGATGTGTGCAGAAGGTCCCTGGTTCGCGCCCGTGTCGGGGCGAGGGGACGGTCTAAAGTTATACTGTTACATTGGTGCCGTGACCCGGATCACTGGTTGCTGCGGAAAAGGAGGAGGTTGAAAGGGGGGTGAGTGTAACGGATGTGAAATGGCTAGCTAGTTAGCGGGTACGCGCTAGTAGCGTGTCAATCAGTTACGTCACTTGCTCTGAGACTTAAGTAGGCTTTCCCCTTGCTCTGCAAGGGCCGCGGCTTTTGTGGAGCGATGGGTAACGACGCTTCGTGGGCGACTGTTGTTGATGTGTGCAGAAGGTCCCTGGTTCGCGCCCGTGTCGGGGCGAGGGGACGGTCTAAAGTTATACTGTTACATGTGTACATGTACAGTGATCGGTAAGCTGCTCTGACAGCTGATGTTTAAAGTTAGAGAGGGAGATATAGGTCTCCAGCTTCAGTGATTTTTGCAATTCGTTCCAGACATTGGCAGCAGAGAACTGGAAGGAAAGTTGGCCAAAGGAAGTACCTAGCAAAGACTTATCGATGACCTGGAGCCAATGGGTTTTTGCGACAAATATGTAGCGAGGGCTAGCCAACAAGGGCATACAGGTTGCAGTGCTGGGTAGTATATGGGGCTTTGGTGACAAAATGGACGGTACTGTAATAGACTACATCCAGTTTGCTGAGTAGAGTGTTGGAGGCTATTTTGTAAATTACATTAAATTACAAGTCAAGGATCGGTAGGATAGTCAGTTTTACGAGTGTATGTTTGGCAGCATGAGTGAAGGAGGCTTTGTGGCGAAATAGGAATCCGATTCTAGATTTAATTTTGGATTGGAGATGCTTAATGTGAATCTGGAAGGAGAGTTAACAGTTTAACCAGACACCTAGGTATTTGTAGTTGTAGTTGTCCACATATTCTAAGTCAGAACTGTCCAGAGTAGTGATGCTAGTCGGGCGGGCAGGTGCGGGCAGCAATCTGTTGAAGAGCATGCATTTAGTTTTACTAGCATTTAAAAGCAGTTGGAGGCCACGGAAGGAGTGTTGCATGGCATTGATGCTAGTCGCATTAGAAGGGGTGGTTGATGAGGAAATGTTGAACGGGAAATGAGGCATGGCTGAGTCAAATAGGAATCCTAACTTAATGAAGTGGTGATTAAAAAGCTCAGCCATGTGCTTCTTGTCAGTAACAACCACATCATCAACATTAAGGGACATGGGCCGCTGTGAAGAGGAGGGTTTATTCTCCAGGTCTTTAACCTTTTTCCAGAACTTCTTGGGGTTAGACCCACAGAGAGAGAACTGCTCCTTAAAATAACTAACTTTGGCCTTCCAGAGAGCCTGAGTGCACTTATTTCCCATTTGCCTGAACAAGAGCCAGTCAGCCTGAGTATGCGTGTGCCGAGCCTTTCGCCAAATGCAATTCTTTACTTTTTATTTATGTATTTTATATTTTTGTATAATTTTTCATTTTAATTTTATTTAAATATTTTACTTTTTACCCCTTTTTTCCCCACAATTTTGTGGTATCCAATTGGTAGTTACAGTCTTGTCTCATCGCTGCAACTCCCGTACGGACTCGGGAGAGGCGAAGGTCGAAAGCCATGCTTCCTCCGAAACACGACCCAGCCAAGCCGCTGTGCTTCTTGACGCAATACCAGCTTAACCCGGAAGCCAGCCATACCAATGTGTCGGAGGAAACACCATAAACCTGGCGACCTTGTCAGCGTGTATGCGCCCCGTCCGCCACAGGAGTCCAAATGCAATTCTTGAGGTAGAGTAACTCAGCAAGATCACGATCGAACCAGGGACTGAACCTGTTTTTAATTCAAATTTTCATTATGGGGGCGTGTTTGTTTATAATATCACTGAAAATATAATAAAAGAAGGTCCAAGCGTCTTCGACAGAGGGGATCAAGCTGATTCCAATTTACAGAGGCCAGGTCATGAAGGAAGTTTTTAGCAAGCGTCTGACAAATCAGGACAAGCCGTTTCACTGAGCAGCCATTACGAACACAGGCTGTAAAACAGTGATCACTAAGGTCATTACAGAAAACATCAGACTGATACCTGTAAGGATTATTTGTGAGGCTAACATCAAGGAGAGTAGCCTTTTCTTGGTGTTTTTTGTGTCATATTTTGTGGGATTGGTAATAATCTGAGAAAGAGTTAGGGAGTCCCATTGCTTTAGGACTTGGTCAGGTGGTTTAAGCATGTCCCAGTTTAGGTCACCTAGCAGGACAAATTCAGACTTAGTGTAAGGAGCCAGCAGAGAGCTTAGGGCAGGTAGGGTACAGGCCGGTGCTGATAGAGGACGATAGCACCCAGCAAAAGTCAACGAAGAGCTATTTGAAAGTGTAATGCTTAAAACCAGCAAATAAAATTGTTTGGGGACAGACTTGGTGGAGACAACAGAGCACTGAAGGTGATCCTTGGTAAAGATGGCCACTCCACCACCTTTGGAAGATCTGTCTTGCCGAAAAAGGTTATAACCAGAAAGGTTAACATCAGTATTCAAAACACTCTTCCTTAACCACGTCTTAGTAATGACCAACACATCTGGATTGGAGCTGTGAACCCACACTTTCAATTGATCTATTTTAGAAAATAAGCTTCTAGTGTTCACGTGCAGAAAACACAGGCTTTTACGAGAGCAGAAATTCTTGAAACACTAATCAGAGCACAAGTAGAATTGGGGCTAGAAACAGTAGATGGGCCTGGGTGTATATGCACATTTCCAGATATAATCAACAGTAATACAATCAAGGTATGACAGAGGACATAGAGAGCTCTGCAGTGCTGATTTATGACATCTGAATGTGCATTAGATCATATATAGATCATAACAAGATCATATTATACAGCAATTTCATCAGGTAATGCAGAGGAGGTATACACAGATGACGTTATACACAGCCTGGAGGTGTGTTTTGGGTCATTGTCCTGTTAAAAAACAAATGATAGTCCCACTAAGTGCAAACCAGATGGGATGGCGTATCGCTGCAGCCATGCTGGTTAAGTGTGCCTTGAATTCTAAATAAATCACTGACAGTGTCACCAGCAAGCACCCCCACACCATCACACCTCCTCCTCCATGCTTCACGGTGGGAACCACACATGTGGAGATCTTCCGTTTACCTACTCTGCATCTCAAAAAGACACAGCGGTTGGAACCAAACAATCGCAAATTTGGACTCGTCAGACCAAAGGACAGATTTCCACCGGTCTAATGTCCATTGCTCGTGTTTCTTGGGCCAAGCAAGTCTCTTCTTCTTATTGGTGTCCTTTAGTGGTGGTTTCTTTACAGCAACCATATGAAGGCTAGATTCACGCAGTCTCCTCTGAACAGTTGATGTTGAGGTGTGTCTGTTACTTGAACTCTGTGAAGCAATAAATTGGGCTGCAATCTGAGGTGCAGTTAATTGCTGATTTCTGAGGCTGGTAACTTATCCTCTGCAGCAGAGGTAACTCTGGGTCTTCCTTTCCTGTGGCGGTCCTCATTAGAGCCAGTTTCATCATAGTGCTTGGTGGTTTCTGCGACCGCACTTGAAGAAACTTTCAAAGTTCTTAAAATTATCAGAATTGACTGACCTTCATGTCTTAAATTAATGATGGACTGTCATTTCTCTTTGCTTATTTGGGCTCCCAAGTAGCGCAGCTGTCTAAGGCACTGCATCTCTGCATCTCAGTGCTATAGGCGTCACTACAGACCCTGGTTTGATTCCAGGCTGTCTCACAACCGGCCTTGATTGGGAGTCCCATAGGGCGGCGCACAATTGGCCCAGCATCGCCCGGGTTAGGGTTTGGCCGGGTTAGACCGTCATTGTAAATAATAATTTGTTCTTAACTGACTTGCCTAGTTAAATAAATAGTGCTATCTTCTATATACTAACACTACGTCACAACACAACTGATTGGCTCAAAGGAAATTCCACAAATTAACTTTTAACAAGGCACACCTGTTAATTGCAATGCATTCCAGATGACAACCTCATGAAGCTGGTTGAGAGAATGCCAAGAGTGTGCAAAGCTGGCGTCAAGGCAAAGGGTGGCTACTTTGAAGAATCTCAAATATAAAATATATTTTGATTTAACACTTTTTTGATGATTCCATATGTTTTATTTCATCGTTTTCATGTATAATGAAAACTATTTCACATGTATTTCACATGTATAATACATACTTGTACATCTGTGAAATAGGACAAATATAAGCACACACCAAAGAATAATTATTACACTTGTGTTGTTGAATGTTGATCCCAACGCCCGAGTCTGTCTCCTGATTCTATTCTGTCAGCATTCACTCTGTCATTCTGAAAGTTTTTCTCCTAATGCCAGAAATGCAGATGACGATGTGGTCGTCGATGGAGCTTCCCAAAAAATGTTTCCAGACAAAGGGAAAACCAGAACCTCTTCAATTTGAGCCAGATTGACAGCGTTCTGACCCAATGAGAATGGGGGAGGGGGGGCACCAAGAGTGGCCAGGGACGGCTGGTGCAGAGATATGACCCCCCATGTGCCTCCCTTGGCAATTTCACCAATGATTGTGACATTATTCTCTCTCTCCTTTCTCCTCTCTCTCCAGCTGACAGATTTCGGCCTAGCCAGGGTTTACCACAGCATTTCCAAAGCGAACAGGAAGGACACGGGAGAGGACGGCGGAACACTAAGTTACATGCCACCAGAGGCTTTTGACATGACATACAAGCCCACCCACGCCTCGGATATCTACAGGTAAGTATACACCATTGATACAATTGTCATTTCACTGTTTCTCAAGGCATCATTCAGGATAATAAAACAGTTTACAGCAGGTATAAAACGTGCAGCGAAATGCTTGTGAACTGAATGGATACATATAGTGCCTTCAGAAAGTTTTCACACTCATATATTTTTTCCACATTATGTTGTGTTGGAGCCTTAAACTGGACTACGCTGAGATTTTGTGTCACTGGCCTACACACAAAGTGGAATTATGTTTTTCTAAATGTTTACAAATTCATAAAAAATGAAAAGCTGAAATGTCTTGAGTCAAGAAGTATTCAACCCCTTTGTTATGGCAAGTCTAAATAAGTTCAGGAGTAAAAATGTGCTTACAAAGTCATACTGTGAGTGAGCGTTTTAAAATTATTTTTGAATGACTACCTCATCTGTTAATTACACTTTGGATGGTGTATGAACACACCCAGTCCCTACAAAGATACAGGCATCCTTCCTAACTCGGAGAGGAAGGAAACCGCTCAGGGATTTCACCATGAGGCCAATGGTGATTTATAAAACAGGTACAGAGTTTAATGGGAAAGGGGGATACCTAGTCAGTTGCACAACTGAAAGCATTCAACCAAAATGTGTCTTTCGCATTTAACCCAACCCCTCTGAATCAGCTCGGGATTCGAACAAGCAACCGCTATGCTACCTGCCGCTCTTCAATGGCTGTGATAAGAGAACTGAGGAGGGATCAAAAACATTTGTAGTTACTCCACAATACTAACCTAATTGACTGAGTGAAAAGAAGGAAGCCTATACAATATTCCAAAACATGCATCCTGTTTGCAACAAGGCACTAAAGTAATACTGCAATAAATCTGGCAAAGCAATTAACTTTTTGTCCTGAATACAAAGTGTTATGTTTGGGGTGTTAGGTTCTAAATAAACAGATTAAAACTCACAGATTCTTAATAAAGCTCAAACCAAGTTTATTCACGCACTGGGTCATATACAGTCTTATACAGCTGCATAAGACAAAGACATATTTCCACCAGTGGTATTATGTATATCCCAATTTGGGGTGGAGTCTCCTCCTTCTGTCTAAACATTACATCTTTATTGCAAGGCAGGAAGTTAAGTAATGCGGGCAATAAACTGTTCCTTCTCCCTTAATCTGACCTGACCTGACCTCGGCCCCCTTCCTCACTAAACCACATCTCTCCATACTTATCAGTGCCTGTAAACATGTGATTGCCTTTCCTTTATTCAGTACATTCCGAGCTTAATTGCCTCCACTATATACGTTCCTCCTACAGATAACCATTAACTTCTGGTGTAGAAACCAGACTATGGCACTCAATATTCCAATAAGATACCTGATAATTAACAATATTTCAAGTTTAGAGTCAGAACTCATCAGGGGCAAATACAATAGAACACATTACTGAATACCACTCTCCATATTTTCAAGCATAGTGGTGGCTGCATCATGTTATGGATATGCTTGTAATCGTTAAGGACTGGCGAGTTTCAGGATTTAAAAAAACTGAAATTGAGCTGAGCACAGGCAAAATCCTATAGGAAAACCTGTTTCAACCTGCTTCCACCAGACACTGGGAGATGAATTCACCTTTCAGCAGGACAACAACCTAAAACACAAGGCCAAATCTACACTGGAGTTACTTACCAAGAAGACAATGAATGTTCCTGAGTGGCTGAGTTACAGTTTTGACTTAAATCTGCTTGAAAATCTATGGCAAGACCTGAAAATAGCTGTCTCGCAATGATCAACAACCAATTTGACACAGCTTGAAGAATTTTGAAATTTATAATGGGCAAGTGTTACCAAATCCAAATGTGTGGAAAGCTCTTAGAGACTTACCCAGAAAGACTCACAGTTATAATCGCTGCCAAAGGTGACTCTAAAATGTATTGACTCAGGGTCTTGAATACCTATCTAATCAAGATATTTTTGTTTTGAAAATTAATATTATTGTTGTTATTCCATTTTTTATAAAGGTTAAGAATGTTTCTTCCAAGTTGACATTACAGAGTATTTTGTGTAGATCGTTGACAAGAAATGACAATTAAATCATTTTAATCCCACTTTGTAACTCCACAAAATGCGGGATAAACTTTCTGATGGCACTGTAGTAGGAGAAAGATACGTCACATGGCCATCCTGATGATTATTGTTCTCTTTCTAACAGCTATGGCATACTCCTGTGGTCCATTATCACGGGCAAAGAGCCATATCCTAGTGAGTAACTAGTCCTAACACAGAAACATAAATACATTTACCCATCAAAGATATACCCACTTCCCTCTAATTCACAACCCTCCCTCTCCTCCTTCTCCCCTCCCCTCCCCCTAGACGCCCGGTCCAGTTTGGTGCGGTTCCGGATCCCCCAGGGGGATAGACCTTCTCTGCATGTGTTGGACAAGGACCAGGTCGAAGGGCTGGGGGAACTGGTGGAGCTCATGGAGAGATGCTGGGATACAAAGCCCACCCTGAGACCCACATTCCTGGGTAAGACAAGAGCCTGGAGGGGAGTGGATATGTTACAAATCAAATTTGTGCAATATGTTATGATTTTTTGTGTGCTTATGATCCCGAAGTACATCTTTAACCCATATTTTCTTGTGACCCATGGCTCTATTTTTTTGGTGTTCAGACTGCCTTGCTGTGACAGAGAAGATGTACGAGAAACACAAACAAGGGATAAATGATGCCGTGCATCAAGTGCAGAAAACACTGGTACTGAAGATGAGCCTGTCATTCAAAGCTTTCAGTACCGTAACAGTACTAGTCAACTTTATTAAACAACTATGTCTACCTCGCATTCTAACTCCCATCTCTCTCTCTCTCTCTCTCTCTCTCTCTCTCTCTCTCTCTCTCTCTCTCTCTCTCTCTCCCTCTTCTCCCCCCCCCCCAGGACTCAGAGAGTGAGCAGAGTATTACATCCGCTTTTGCTGCCCTTCATATCTCACAACCATCAGGTACAACCCTTTATAACTCAATACATTTGCCAAAAATCTTAAATTACCACTGCAGTTATCATTCATTCATGAATTTGTTCATTCATCCATCCATCCATTCATTTATTCATTCACCTTTCACAGGAATTCAAAAACCCAAAGTGAAAATCTCTGATCATGTGAAGAGTGACCCCCCCCCAACACAGGTATGTGATGTATGGTGAAGTTGGCCTTTAACACTGGTCGGTTTTGAATTTTCCTCAGTAATGGTTATGGTTAGGATTGGGGGAGGGGACGCTGATCCTACATCAGTACCTAGGGGAAAACTTCCCCCCGGAACCAGGTATGGGTCTAAAGTTAATCATTTGATATATTTTGCACCAGATGCTCAAATAGGAAAATGGAAAATTGGTTTCTGATAAATATAAATACAAATAAATAAATATTATGCAAACATTATACAGGACCTATTTTCTTCTTCCTATATTCAAGGAAAAACGTCTTGTGTATGAGAAAACAGAGTGGCCTACACAGAGTAACATGAGTCTGCATTCTTGTGTAACATGTAACATAACAGTTGTGACATGGTGGTGTTATGGGTATTGTTAGGTTCTAAATAGAGTAAAAACACATGGACGCTTAGTAAAGCTCAAACCAAGTTTATTCACCCGCTGGGTCACAAAGCTGCATAAGACCAAGACATATTCACACAAGCACTGGTATTTAAACCTTTCTTCCTAACATCACTGAACAGCCAATACATCTCTGTTGCTAGACAGAACTTTAGTGATATCTGTTCTTCCTCACTTTATCTGACCTCAGGCCAAATTCCTCACTCCTCCCCAACTCACGGCTGTCCTGTTGACTTGTACCAGACTGTGGCCCTTTTCCTTTCCGTAGGATCCCTGATGTCTAACAATAACATATTCTGACTGAATGTAAATGTTCTACATTCCCCTCTCTCCCTCAGTGACATGAATAAGGATGTTTCATATTTTCAAGTTTCGAAGTCAGAACACATGAGTATAATCGAACAAGGTAAATAACTTGACTTCCTGTTCTTGTGTTTGCTACAGGAAACGGCTGGTAGTTTGACCTCGAAACAGAAATATAAAGGTATGCGCAAGGAAGTTGTCGTGGGTGGTCGCCTGGTAACCGACAAAGGGTTGTCATGGGAGGTTATCTGGTAACCAATGAGGGATTGTTGTGGGTGGTTGCTTAGTAACCAATGAGGTTGAAATGGAAACATTTCTGGCCCTTAATGTTTGAATACAAAATGTATTATCCATTCACAAGATTCTTTGTTCATTTTTTTCCCTCATAGAGTATCCATCCTTTCAGCACACACCCCAGCCAATGAGACGGCCAGATGCAGATCCGGTCACTTCTTCAACCAATCACAAACCAAAGATGTTCCCCCCTGTATTCAATCATGACTGCAAAACAACAGCTTCCCGCTCTGCATCTAATCAAAGTTCAGCAGTCAATTATCAGGTACAGAGTCATGTTTCTGTATGGAAACGTGTTCCCAAAATAACCGTTATATAATAATAGAACAGTGAAGTGAACACTCTGCTGAATCATTGAAACCAAAGAAACCAATGTCATGACTAAAGCTCAGGTCATAGAAGACAATGTAACCAAGTACTAAACTTTAGACATAGGAGTTACCACACCCGTTCTCAGAGATAGCTAACTCTACTGAGCAAATCAGATTTTATTTTTCTTGCACCTCATTTGTCGAACAATCTTCAAAATGTTCTTACATTTGATGAATGTGTTTGTTTTTTATGACCCTGTTTTCTTTCTGTTTACATTTTGTATTTATATTTTGATGTGTGTATTTTCTATACTTGATGTAATTCAGGGCTCATCTGTAAAGAGACCTTGGTCTCAGTATGACTCCCTGATAAAATAAATAAAAATGATCATATTTACTCTCTAATTTCTCCTTTCAGCGCCTGTGTTCCACTCCAGTTACCACATCCAATTATCCCACAGGTATTACTTTCAGTCTATTTACTTTCTATGTATCTATTGGTTAAAGGTATAGTCCACCCAAGTTACATATCGGTCTCCTTACCCTGAAAGCAGTGAATTCAGTGCCTTCAGAAAGTATTCAGACCCCTTGACTTTTTCCACATTTTGTTACGTTACAGCCATATTCTAAAATGGATTAAATAAATAAACAATCCTCAGCAATACCCCATAATAACAAAGCAAAAACTGTTTTTTTAGAAATTTTTGCAAATGTATTAAAAATAATAAACAGAAATACCTTATTTACATAAGTATTCAGACCTTTTGCTATGAGACTCGAAATTGAACTCCGGTGCATCCTGTTTCCGTTGATTATCCTTGAGATGTTTCTAAAACTTGATTGGAGTCCAGCTGTGGTAATTTAAATTGATTGGTCATTATTTGGAAAGGCACACACCTGTCTATATAGTTAACAGTGCAGTTAACAGTGCATGTCAGAGCAAAAACCAAGCCACGAGGTCGAAGGAATTGTCTGTAGAGCTCCAAGACAGGATTGTCAGATCTGGGGAAGTGTACCAAAACATTTCTGCAGCATTGAAGGTCCCCAAGAACACAGTGGCCTCCATCATTCCTAAATGGAAGAAGTTTGGAACCACCAAGGCTCTTCCTAGAGCTGGCCACCCGGCCAAACTGAGCAATTGGTGGAGAAGGGCCTTGGTCAGGAAGGTTACCAAGAACCCGATGGCCATTCTGACAGAGCTCTAGAGTTCCTCTGTGGAAACTTCCAGAAGGACAACCATCTCTGCAGCACTCCACCAATAAGGCCTTTATGGTAGAGTGGCCAGACGGAAGCCACTCCTCAGTAAAAGGCACATGACAGCCCGCTTGGAGTTTGTCAAAAGGCATCTAAAGAATCTCAGACTATGAGAAACAAGATTCTCTGGTTTGATGAAACCAAGCTTGAACTCTGGTCTGAATGCCAAGCGTCACGTCCGGAGGAAACCTGGCACCATCCCTACGGTGAAGCATGGTGGTGGTAGCATCATGCTGTGGGGATGTTTTTCAGCGGCAGGGACTGGGATGCTAGTCAGAATTGAGGGAAAGATGAACGAAGCAAAGTACAGAGAGATCCTTGATGAAAACCTGCTCCAGAGCGCTCAGGACCTCAGACTGGGGTGAAGGTTCACCTTCCAACAGGACAACGATCCTAAGCACACAGCCAAGACAACTCAGGAATGGTTTTGAGACAAGTCACTGAATATCCTTGAGTGGCCCAGCCAGAGCCCGGACTTGAACCCGGTCTAACATTTCTGGAGAGACCTTAAAATTGATGTGCAGCAACGCTCCCCATACAACCTGACAGAGCTTGGGAGGATCTCCAGATAAGAATGGGAGAAACTCCCCAAATACAGGTGTGCCAAGCTGTAGCATCATACCTAAGAAGACTTCATGCTGTAATCACTGCCAAAAGTGCTTCAACAAAGTACTGAGTAAAGGGTCTGAATACTTATGTAAATGTGATATTTCAGTTTTTTATTTGTAATAAAAATGCTAACATTTCTAAAAAACTATTTTTGCTTTGTCATGATGGGGTATTGTGTATAGATTGAGGAGGGAAAAAAACTATTTAATAAATTTTTGAATAAGGCTGTAATGCAACAAAATGTGAAAAAGGGGTCAAGTGGCCTGAATTCTTTCTGAAGGCACTGTATGGACAAGGTATGACAGGAATCCATGCTTTGGTTTAGTTTCTCTGGCACTGTTTCCGCGCGGTAACATTTGAGCATTTGTGGCACAAATACCATTCAAGTCATGAGACCGATATTAGCATTTTCCGCGCATTATGTTCAAATCATCTATAAGTAACTTTTTTGAGTTTCACTATCAATTTAGAATCTTTCGGATGATTTGGACATGATGCGAGAAAAAATGCTATTATCAGTACCATGACTTGAATGGGATTTGTGACACAAATGCTAAAACGTTAGCATGTGGAAACAGTGCCAGGGAAACTAAACCAAAGCATGGATTGCTGTCATACCTTGTCCATAGACTGCTTGCAAGGTAAGCCAATACGCCATTTTGTAATTTGGGTGAACCGTCCCTTTAAGAGGTGTTTAAAATATCTGTGACTTTTTCCCAAGTCTTTCCATGCTGCTAAGTGTCAGAAGGAAGCATTTCCTCTTCTTGAAGACATTTTGAAAAGGAAGAAATTAGTGACAATTGAGATAGAGCTCGGTGAATATCAAAAGTATTTCCTTTATTACTTGCCTCCTAAGCACGCATTGGAGGAGAAGGTCTGAGGGGAGGGACATGGGACCTTGTTCTCCAATGTTTGTTGTGGATGACGTGAGGAATCAAGGACAGACTATTAAGATACACCCATAACCCCTTTCTCTTTCAGGGGGATTCTCCATCAACATGAGCAATGTGGAAGGACTGCAGTTTGGTGACAATAACTACATGTTCATCGGGTCGCCACATCTCAGTAAACGCCACAGAAACCCCACAGCCCCATCTAGAGTTAACTTCACTCCAGTGAAGCCAAGGAACCTTAAAGCTCCAGAACCATGAAGTCGCCAACACTCCCAGCCCTATGCCCGTGTACGAATCTCTGCCAGAGACCGAGGTTCACTCTTTGTCTCTCATCTTAACTCTTTTTCTAGTCTGTCTGTAATAAAAACACAAAATATTGAGATTCACTCTCCTTAAAAAAAAAAAAACATAAATGATACTTTTTTATTTTATTACTTTTTTGTAACATTTTGAGAGGTGAAATCCTGTGCAACTAGAGAGCATGGATTGATCCATCTTTGTCTTTTTTATTCTGTTATATTTGCCCACGAGGGACTGGTCTGCACTGACGTCCTAAAGAAATTATCTTTAATATCTTTGCATTAAAAAAAGTTCTCAATTTGTTGAGCTTCAGGGAAGTCAATAAAAAGCTCAGATTTACAGAATGACCATCAGTGTTTTCATCTGTCTCACCTCTAGAACAAGTCTATTTTTCCCTTTTATAATGTCTATTGTGTTTTTGTAAACCTTATCCAAAGAGACAATAGATTTTATGAATAGATTGGCATTCCAATGACATTGATATGAAGTATGTATGGTTCATAAAGTTGAAGTCAGAAGTTTACATACACTTAGGTTGGAGTCATTAAAACTTGTTTTTCAACCACTCCACAAATGTCTTGTTAACAAACTATAGTTTTGGCAAGTTGGTTAGGACATCTACTTTGTGCATGACACAAGTCATTTTTCCAACAATTGTTTACAGACAGATTATTTCACTTGTAATTCACTGTATCACAATTCCGGTGGGTCAGAAGTTTAAATAAACTAAGTTGACTCTGCCTTTAAACAGCTTGGGAAATTCCCAAAATTATGTCATGGCTTTAGAAGCTTCTGATAGGATAATTGACATCATTTGAGGGAATTGGAGGTGTACCTGTGGATTTATTTCAAAATCTACCTTCAAACTCCGTGCCTCTTTGCTTGACAAAAAAGTATCTATATCCACAGTAAAACAAGTCCTATATCGACATAACCTGAAAGGCCGCTCAGCAAGGAAGAAGTCACTGCTCCAAAACCGCCATAAAAAGCCAGACTACGGTTTGCAACTGCACATGGGGACAAAGATCATACTTTTTGGAGATATATCCTCTGGTCTGATGAAACAAAAATAGAACTGTTTGGCCATAAGGACCATTGTGACGTTTGGAGGAAAAAGGGGGAGGCTTGCAAGCCAAAGAACACCATCCCAACTGTGAAGCACGGGGGTGGCAGCATCATGTTGTGGGGGTGCTTTGCTGCAGATGGGACTGGTGCACTTCACAAAATGGATGGTATCATGAGGTTGGAAAATTATGGTGATATATTGAAGCAACATCTCAAGACATCAGTCAGGAAGTTAAAGCTTGGTCGCAAATTGGTCTTTTAAATGGACAATGACCCCAAGCATACTTCCAAAGTTGTGGCAAAATGGCTTAAGGACAACAAAGTCAAGGTATTGGAGTGGCCATCACAAAGCCCTGACCTCTATGCTATAGACAATTTGTGGGCAGAACTGAAAAAGCGTGTGTGAGCAAGGAGGTCTACAAACCGGACTCAGTTACACCAGCTCTGTCAGGAGGAATGGGCCAAAATTCACGCAACTTATTGGGGGAAGCTTGTGGAAGGCTACCCAAAACGTTTAACGGCAATGCTACCAAATACTAATTGAGTGTATGTAAACTGCTGACCCACTGGGAATGTGATGAAAGAAATAAAAGCTGAAATAAATAATTCTCTCTACTATTATTCAGACATTTCACATTCTTAAAATACAGTGGTGATCCTAACTGACCTAAGACAGGGAATTTTTACTAGGATTAAATGTCAGGAATTGTGAAACACTGAGTTTAAATGTATTTGGCTTAGGTGTATGTAAACTTCCGACCTCAACTCTATATCAGTACATATTAAGCTTATAATCTTATATTAACACTTCTATAAAGAATTAACCAACACGCCCTCCTATATATTCTTACATGTCTCCACTCGGTATTCAAGCAGCGAGAGAAATTGGTTGTGACAGTGTACGGTATGAAACCCATAGGTTCCTGGCAACACACACACATACCTCGCCAAAAATACCATCTGCCACCGGATCCACCAGGGCGAACTGCAGGAGTCCTTACCCAGACTTCTCCACTCGAAGCGTTGAAGGTGTCCTCACTATTTACAGCACTAACCGATGCACAGATTTGGAGAAGGTGGAAGTATCCCTTTCATTACTGATTCAGGGTTAGATTTTATGTAATCTCCCTAACGGTTGAGGTTATCATAGGGAGCATAGAATCATATCATCTGATCCTAGATCTGTGGTAAGGTCAACTTCTATTATACAGTTACAGGGCCACCCTTATGATTACATTTGTGCTCTGGGCCTGCATTCATAAAGTAAATCAGAGTAGGGGGGTGGGGTGGTTCGATGCCAGCTGGCCATCATAGGGCTACCTGTCATCATCATCTGGCTCCAAGTAGCATTCCTCTGCGAAGAGGCCATACCCCAAAACTATACAATAGAATGCCTGATTACATTCCGTCTCTGTTGTTCATTCAGTTAAGCTGTACTCGATTGAACTTTACCTATAAAGATGCCACTGTCTTTTATTAGCTTTAGAACAATTATTATTTATATGTAATTATTATTATTATGTCATTATTAGCATTTCATGCATCAAAGGAAGTTGAATACAATACACAATACATAACTACACAAGCATGACACTGTATGATCTACATATGCTGGAGCAGTGTATAGAAAAAAGTGTAATGCAAATGGTACCATTCAGGATTTTGTAATACAAACTCCTCCTACCTTGTTATACCAACTCCTTCTCAGTCTGTCTTGTCCTCTCTCCCTCTCTCTCTCTCGCTCTCTCATTTACTCTCTATCTATCCATCACTCACTTGCTTACCCATCTCTTATCTCCCCACATTCCTCCCCCTCTTCTCTCCCTCCCCTTCCCCCTCCCTTTAACCCTCCCTCCCTGCCTCCCTCCCTCCTTACAAAGGAAACACCAGAAACCCAGAGAAGGTGGAGTATTTCCACCCCCCCATCAGGTTCCCTCTCTCCAGTTTGAGATAAGCCTTGTCTCCTCTCTCCATGGTGACCAGGCCAGCGTTGGTGGCTGCTTCCCTGGTCACGTCTTGGTCCCCGGCAAAGGCTGAGATGATCGGATGTCCATTTAAAACCAGACTCACCTGAAAGAAAGGGATAGAGGGAGGGGGAGGGGAAAGGGAGGTGGAGGGGTAGAGGGAGAGAGAGCAATATAGAATAGAGAGAGAGATAGAGGGGGCAGGAGACAAGAAACAAGATTAGTCATGGTCTTTCGAATTACCTTACCTTCCTATGCACACCCTGACATTGTTTTGTTTAGGGCATCAACTTTGTATTTGTGTCCTCGTGTTTGTCTCACCTGAATGGTCTGTCGGTTATAGACCTTGACCACATTGAAACAGAAACTATAGACTCCTGTTCTTGGCGCTACGAAGATGCTCCGTGCTGGATCAAAATGGCTGCCCACATTCACAAGGATCTGAGAGAGAGAGAGGGAAAGAGAGAGACGGAGAGGGGTGGGGGGAGAAGAAGTAAAAGAGAGAAAGAGAGAGAGGAGCGGAGGGGGAGGGGAGAAGAAATAAGAGAGAGAAAGAGACAGAGAGAGACGGAGAGGTGGGGGAGAAGAAGTAAAGAGAGAGAGAGAGACGGAGAGAGCGGAGAGGGTGGGGAGAAGAAGTAAAAGACAGAGAGAAGAACAGAGGAGAAGAGGTGGGAGAGAGAGTAAAAGAGAAGAGAGAGACGAGAGGGTGGGGAGAAGAAGTAAAAGAGAGAGAGAGGACGGAGAGAGTGGAGAGGGTGGGGGAGAGAGAACGAGAGAGAGAGAGAGACAAGAGACTGGAGAGGGTGGGGAGAAGAAGTAAAAGAGAAGAAGAGAGAGAGACAGAGAGGGGTGGGGAGAAGAAGTAAAAGAGAGAGAGAGAGACGGAGAGAGACGAGAGGGGTGGGGAGAAGAAGTAAAAGAGAGAGAGAGAGAACGGAGAGAGAACGGAGAGGGGTGGGGGAAGAAGTAAAGACAAGGAGAGAGACAGAGAGATGGAGAGGGGGGGGAGGAGAAGTAAAAGAGAGAGAGAGAGAGACGAGAGGGGTGGGGGAGAAGAAGTAAAAGAGAGAGGAGAGACGGAGAGAGATGGGAGAGGGGTGGGGGAGAAGAAGTAAAGAAGAAGAGAGAGCAGAGAAGATGGAGAGGGTGGGGGAGAAAAAGTAAAGAGAGAGAGAGAGGAGAGACAGAGATGGGGGAGAAGAAGTAAAGAGAGAGAGAGAGACGGAGAAGACGGAGAGGGGTGGGAGAAGAAGTAAAAAGAGAGAGAGAGACAGAGAGATGGAGAGGGGTGGGGAGAAAATAAAAGAGAGAAAGAGACGAGAGAGGAGAGAGAGGGGGAGAAGAAGTAAACGAGAGAAAGAGACGGAGAGGGGGGAAGAGTAAAAGAAGAGAGAGAGACAGAGAGATGGAGAGGGTGGGAGAGAAAGATAAAAGAGAGAGAGAGACGAGAGGGTGGGGGAGAAGAAGTAAAAGAGAGAGAGAGAGATGGAGAGGGGGAAGAGAAGGGATAGTAAAAGAGAGAAAGAGAGACAAGAGAGAACGAAGAGAGGGTGGGGGGAAGAAGAGTAGAGAGAGAGAGACAGAGAGACGGAGAGGGTGGAGGAGGAAGAATAAAAGAGAGAGAAGACAGAGAGAACGGAGAGGGTGGGAGAGAAGAAGTAAAAGAGACAGAAGAGACGGAGAGGGTTGTGGGAGAAGAAGTAAAGAGAGGAGAACAGAGAACGGATCCCTCGGAGTGTGGAGAAGAAGTAAAAGAGAGAGAGAGACAGAGAGACGGAGAGGGGTGGGGGAGAAGAAGTAAGCGAGAGAGAGGCAGAGAGACGGAGAGGGGTGGGGGAGAAGAAGAAAGCGAGAGAGAGGCAGAGAGAGAGACGGAGCGGGTGAATCAGTTGGTGTAGCAGTTTACCTTAAACTCTCATTGATGTACAGATGGTGGGGAAATTCGTCACTCACTTTTGGCTAATATAGGTATTCAGTATCCTGGAGGTTAGTGTTTTATTGTCACACTCACTAACCTGGTCAAAATATATGGTCATAGTACGGTTGCTCATCTCTGAGGGTTCGTGGTTGGTGTTCCTGACAGCGGAGAACGCCACTCGACCAGTCCCCGACCGCACCGACATCCCCAGAGCGTTACCCGACGGTTCCGATGAGGGGGTGGAGTCACAAACCACCAGGCACTTCCCCTCCAACACGATTGGCTCAGTGTCATTCTGAGCCCTGGCCCCCGGGGGACCAAATTGGAGGAACAGAATTAGTCCAAGGAACAAGGTGGGGCTTACGGACATTATGGGGCAGGGCAAAGATGAACAAGGAAGCGGAAGGCATGACATATTGTCTGAAATGGTTGTGAACTCTTTGGTGTTCTGGGGATGTTAGTTCATCTGTTTTGACAATTGAAAATGTCAGTTTCCACACACAATTTCTGTAAAAAAACTATCCTTTGTGAAGATATGACAAATTCCAGTAAACCAATGTCTGTCTTTGCAGTCTTCTTGTCTCAACCACACAGTAATCCGTTAAATCACAGTTTAAATCCTTCCAGAATCTGTGAGAAGGTTGAAACTCAGAGGGTCAATTGATCCAAACCCACTGAATCTAAATAGTGGATGGTAGATGCCCGATGCCTTGGATCCAACCCCTCTTGCAGCCAAGTTTGTCCAGGTCCCCAACCTGTGTCACCAGATTAGTAACACACGTCTGAGTGTTCCAAATGAACAGGTGTGCATCTCTCTCTGTCTCTCTGTCAGTTGGGAGCTGTGAAGTCGGGTGGTCAGGTGGTCCTCCCCAACCTTGACCCTGTAGTAGATAAATATATGCACTTGCTGTGGTCATCTAATACATTATGAACAACAGTATCCTAGATTATACAACAGCTGGGTTTAATCCTGGATGCTGATTGGTTAAACCACATTCCAGCCGGTGTCTATTCCACAAGCTACCACCGGCTAAATCTATGATGTTAAAATGCATATTTGCTCTGTTCCATCTCACTGCACAATCCATCAGCCCAGTCAGACAAGTTATAAACTTGATCTCCACTATGAAAAGCATCTAGACATTATCTCCCATTTCTGTTAGACTAACATTTAGTTTTCAACAGTGCAGATTTGTATAAACCTTGCTTTCTGTTTCTCCGACATATTTAAAATTGTTTCAATATCAAACTTCAATCTCCAGCTGTCCCATAGTAATGAACGTGTCGGGAGTTGGGACGAGACAGACAGGCAGGCAGCTTTTCTCAGCCAGTCGAAGTCATGAATAAGCTGGCATCATTTTTATGGATACAGTGCATTCCAAAAGTATTCAGACCCCTTGACCACATTTTGTTACTTTACAGCCTTATTCTAAAATGGATTTTTTTTTAAATTCTACACACAATACCCAGTAATGGGTATTTAGTTTTTTTGCAAAGAAAAAGAATAAACGGAAATACCACATTTACATAACTATTCAGACTCTTTACTCAGTACTTTGTTTAAGCACCTTTGGCAGCGATTACAGCCTTGAGTCTTCTTGGGTATGACGCTACAAGCTTGGCACATATGTATTTGGGGAGTTTCTTCCATTCTTCTCTGCATATCCTCTCAAACTCTGTCAGGTTGGATGGGGAGCGTCGCTGCACAGCTATTTTCAGGTCTCTCCAGAGATGTTAGATCGGGTTCAAATCCGGGCTCTGGCTGGGCCACTCAAAGACATTCAGAGACTTGTCCCGAAGCCACTCCTGTGTTGTCTTCGCTGTGGATGGTGAATCTTCGCCCCAGTCTGAGGTCCTGAGAACTCTAGAGAAGGTATTCATCAAGGATCTCTCTGTACTTTGCTCCATTCATCTTTCCCTCGATCTTGATTAGTCTCCCAGTTCCTGCGGCTGAAAAACATCCCCAAAGCATGATGCTACCACCACCATGCTTCACCATAGAGATAATATTGGCCAGGTGATGAGATGTGCCTGGTTTCTTCCAGACGTGACGCTTGGCATTCAGGCTAAAGAGTTCAATCTTGGTTTCATCAGACCAGAGAATCTTGTTTCTCATGGTCTAAGCATCCTTTAGCTGCCATTCGGCAAACTTTTACTGAGGAGTGGCTTCTGTCTGGCCACTCTACCATAAAGGCCTGATTGGTGGAGTGCTGCAGAGATGTCTGTCCTTCTGGAAGGATCTCCCATTTCCACAGAGGAACTCTGGAGCTATGTCAGAGTGACAATTGGGTTCTTGGTCACCTCCCTGACCAAGGCCCTTCTCCCCCGATTGCTAAGTTTGGCTGGGTGGCCAGCTCTAGGAAGAGTCTTGGTGGTTCCAATCTTCTTCCATTTAATAATGATGGAGGCAACTGTGTTTTGGGGGACTTTCAATGCTACAGACAGGTCTTTGTACCCAGATCTGTGCCAGAACACAATCCTGTCTCGGGAGCTCTATAGATCAATTCCATCGACCTCATGGCATGGTTTTTGCTCTGACATGCACTGTCAACTGTGGGACCTTATATAGACAGGTGTGTGCCTTTCCAAATCATGTCCAATCAATTGAACTTCCCACAGGTCGACTCCAATCAAGTTTTAGAAACATCTCAAGGATGATCTTTGGAAACAGGATGCACCTGAGCTCAATTTTGAGTCTTATAGCAAAGGGTCTGAATACTTTTGTAAATAAGGTATTTATTTTTTTATTTTATTATACATTTCCAAAAATTACAAAAGAAAACGTTTTTATGGGGTATTGTGTGTAGATTGATGAGGATTTTTTTTTATTGAATCCATTTTAGAATAAGGCTGTAACGTATCAAAATGTGGAAAAAGTGAAGCCGGTGTTTGGAGGATACAGTATCTTGGCACGGTTCGCCGACCCCCGACTTCGTCTCGGGCCTAACAACACCCGTGACAACATATCCTCCAAACACCGGCTTCTCTGGCATTTTCACTTAAATAACCGTTCAGAAAAGAGATTGACAATGAACGGAAGATAGTCTATAGTCTTAGAATCATACTATTCTAAAGTAACCCTGGAAGCAGGCCGAAATGAAATGCATTGATGTAATTTATAGTTTGATGTCAGGGTTAAGCAATGATATTAAAGCAGCTTCTAAGGAGTAGCGTCTACTGTACAGGTTGTATAGATGGAGATAGAAGTGAGGGATGCGGAGGAGAGAAGGAGGAGGTTGAAGAAGAAATGAGTTAATGGATTGGCTTGAAGAGAGAGAGAGGGAGGGAGGGAGGGAGGTGAGGCTATCGAAGCCATCTGGACACAGGAAGAGGGGAGGCATTGAGGAGGAGAGGGAAGAAGAGGAGGAGAGAGGGAGGAGAGGAGGGGGGAGGAGAGGAATGCATCATCACTACTGAGCAACCATCTGTGGGATACACACTCCCGTCACATACACACATGCGCACACACACACACACACACAGTATAGTGCCACACACACTTGAACGCACACACAATTGTGCGTGTATTCAAGCATGTAGGCAATTCCATATATTCATGTACATATGAAATTGCACCAAACTGCATCCAATGGTCTATATTAGTAATGTCCTTGGAACTTAATGGATTGTAAAGATAATATCTGGGTGACTTTATCTGACTCCACCATAGAAGTACATTGTCAAAAAGCATATGTTTAAAATCGTACAAATGTACATTCTTAGAGAAGGCTACTTGCACCTTGGGGGAAAGTCTCTTTATTCACAAAGTGAGATTATTACAGAAAGATGTTCATCAAACAGAGCAGTAAAGTGACAGAAATATGCTATTATGATAATAACAATAATGTCTTCAAAAACATTTCTCCCACATTACCAATTTTGATCAAATTAAGGATAAAACATTGGGAATTAAAACTTTACAACAGTTGAAATCTAAATCTTAAATCTTACCTTTGCAATAATTGTATTTCTACGTTTTCATGTAGCAACGAGGAAGTTACTCCTTTTTCTGTTTCTTTTCTCTCACTTTTCCCTCCCTGTCTCGCATTCTCTCACTCTCACATGCTCTCTACCCCCCACCCTCTTGCGCTCTCACACCTCTCTGTCTCTCTCCCTCCTTTCTTCACTCTCGTTTCCCTCTCTCTAACCCTGCCCTCTTTCTCTCATTCACATCTCTCTCTCCCTCCTTTCTCTTTTTCTAACCCTGCCCCCTTTCTCTCTCTCTCAGGGAACCCCTGTGTTCAAACAGACGTTTTATCATATCACAACCATCATAAATCGTCTGTTTTCTCTCGCCCACAACCGCCTACCTGTTCCACACTCCTCCCTCTTCTCTCTATCCTCTCATATCCTTTCTTTCTTTCTCCTCAAAATGTAGGAAGCTAGTAAGAAAACAATCTCAAGGTGATTTTTAGTTACACCTGTTGCGCATTAAGCTATGAAATATAAGAATCAATTCTAACAAATCTGGATACAAAATCATCATTTAACTTTTATGCTTATGTCATTGCCAAGTTCTGATTGATCTTAGATATGCATTATTGGTTCTGTCCATCAACACAGGTATCTCGGAAGTATCTCTCAAAGTCCCCTGTCAGATAACAGTCTCAGAAGTGTTGCGAAACAGAGCCAACAGATGATTGACGGCTCCTCCCAGCCAACGCCAGGGCTGCGGGCGGGACCTTAGACCTCACAACTTCCTGTATAGGCCCCGCCTCCCCTTCCACAGAACAGATAACCAATGGGGCAGTGTTCTTCCCGTCGTCATGGAGACAGGGGTTAAAATACGGATACAGTGTCTCAGTGAAGCAGCATCCCCTGTAACTATAAATATGAGCCTTCGCCTCCATGTTGTAAAAGGAGACCAATCCCTCCTCGAAATCCACAAACACTCCAACCTTCCGCGGCTTCTTTCTCAGGTGAAGGGGGACAGATGGCCCGGCGCACGCGCTAAGATGGCTGCCTTTCCTCCGGCACACAGCCCAGTAGCCTTGGTCCGGCCTCACTGTGACACTCCCCTTCCTGTTGACAGACTCTTTCGCCACGCCCACATCCCAGTCTGTCTTGTCGCCCACCTGAAGGGCAGGGGTAGACAGACAGCAGTTCAATTTAACATGTTTCCTCTCCCTGCACTGTAATGTTGAGAGGGAGAGTCATGCCTATTCTCATATAATGTTCATAGGATTTTTGGTTGCGCCAAAGCTCACGTTGGTTAGTTTAGATTAGTTTGCTTTTTAAATCATCACCTACCTGGACAACCCAGTAGCGCCTCCCGGTGGCAAAGCCTTGCTGTCCCAGCACACAGACGCAGGAGTCAAACCTCCGAGGGTCAGCAGGAAGGGAGTGGTTCTGCTGGTATCCCAGACTCACCTGCTTCCCATCGGAGGACAGGACGAGCCACGAGGCGGCTGTGACTGGGTCCAGAGTGACGTCCACTGTGGAAGGTCAAAGTTATTGTACGTAAGTTATGTAAGTTATATGTAAGATATGTATGTTTTGAAATATGATTTTTCAATGGTATGTACTTGAGTCATAATCTCATTTACACAATAATGTATCAATTGATTAATTGATTGATTGGTTAATTTATTGACTGATTAAATTATTCATTCATTCATATACACACACAAGCATAGACTCACCTGCATATTGCTGGGTTCTCCTCAGCTCTGGAATAAGAATTAATAAGTGTTAACAATAAAAATGCAATAAAAACCTTGTTGCTCTAGTTACAACATGAGTGAATATAGCATATAAGGACAGCGGTAAAAATACTAACCCGCTTCACATAATATCTTTTCGAAGTCTCTGCAGGTGTCCACAAGCTGAGACATAGCAGCCCTCACAGTGTCCACACATAGATCAGAGTATACACTGATCTCAGACCAGTCCTTGGTGGGTGGAGGAGTGGAGAGAGAGGGAAAACTCTACAAAAGAGTATAACATTCAATTAAAATGAATTAAATTAGATTCAAATGTATTTATCCCCTCGGAGTGGAAATGAAGAAAGGCAGGGTCATTGTACAACATCACATGTTATATCAATGTGTCCGTATTAAGATAAATGACACTGACCTGTAGGAAGTGGAGATGGTCCTCTGTGTGTGAGAGCTGCTCCAGCTCAGTGCTTCTTCTCTGTAGTTCAATGATTTCCCGCTCCAGCTCATTGATGAGCCCTTCAGCACGCCTCTCTGCTGCTTTCTGCTTCTCCTCAATCACCTTCATGAGCTCAGCCTGGCTTCTCTCGATGGAGCACACCAGTTTGCTAAAGACTAGTACACTGCCCTCAATCTCTTTTTCAGCACTTATCTACAAGACCAAACAAAGGAAAGAATAATTGAATATTAAAGGCAATGGTTGTGAATGAATTGTCTTGCGAATGCACTGTATATTCATAAAAAAACTAATATATTGATTAAATAAAACTGCAGAGGACCCAGAGTTGACCCCTGGAGTACCCCACATAGATGAAAACAATAACAGTCAGGATGCTTATCATAAGAACTCACTCTTCTGAAAAAGTGTCCGATCCTTAAGAGGTTTAAAGGTGCTACATGTAGAATGTTTCACCCATGTGGAAGCTAGGTGAATTGCAACAACTATTCAGCTTTCCCCGCAACAAAGTGGAGAGGTTAGTGCTATCCGACATCCCAAGGATTCCAGATAGCATGGACCATGGTGGAGACTACTTTAATTTCAAACAAGCATAAAAACAATATTTTTGGTTATTGAAAATAGATTTCACAGTGATTTAGATAATATAATGATTGCCTACACTATTCAGTCCTTGTGTTCTCACCTAAACTGAAATTGAGTGAAGAGTGCCAAATTCTAGCAACCAGGAAATTAAAGAGTGATTTCTACATTGGCCGCTTGCCCCAGTCTTCCATTGTTCGTTGTACTTGTGGCGGAGATGACTACGCCTTTTAGTGAAGCCGATGTAAGAGAAGGAGGGTGAAGTTTTCCCATCTTGAGAACAGAAACCATTCTGGCTTTTGTTGTCAAATAGAGAGTGTATATATTAGAATTTTGTGTTGGCCCAAAAATATTGTGAAACACTGTCATTCCACTATTACTGCTGTTGTATTATTGACATTTTCTTAAATTACAATGCAAATATTCTACATGTAGCTCCTTTAAAAACCAGTTTGAAATATTACAAATTCAAAGGACCCAGAGTTGAGCCTTGGGGTACCCCACAACAGTCAGGATGCTTATCCTAAGAACTCACTCTGCTGAGCTCCACTGAGTGTTTGATCTCATCCATCTTCCTCAGTCTGTCCTGAACCATCTTCAACAGATCTCCTTCAGTCCTCTTCATCTGAGTCTGTGAAGAAAAAACTTTAGGACTGGTCTGCTAAACTTTGATACAAGATACAATTTGGTAACACTATATTTAAAGCCTGTAGGCATTATGTTTTATTATGAACTAGGTGGTTCAAACCCTGAATGCTGATTGGCTGACCAAGGGTATGACAAAATATTTATTTTTGCTGCTCTAATTACATCGTTAAGCAATTTATAATAGCAATAAGGCACCTCAGGGGGTTGTGGTATATGGCCAATATACCACGGCTAAGGGCTGTATCCAGGCACTCCGAGTTGCGTTGTGCCAAAGAATGGCCTTAGCCGTGGTATTTTGGCCATATACCATACCCCCTCAGGCGTTTTTGATCAAATATAATATGTAAGGCTTATTATACAGTACCAGTCAAAAGGGTTTTTCTTTATTTCTACTATGTTCTACATTGTAGAATAATAGCGAAGACATCAGAACTATGAAATAACACATATGGAACTATGTAGTAACCAAAAAAGTGTTAAACAAATCAAAATCAAATTTATATTTGAGATTCTTCAAAGCCACCCTTTGCCTTGATGACAGCTTTGCACACTCTTGGCATTCTCTCAACCAGCATCATTAGGTAGTCACCTGGAATGCATTTCAATTAACAGGTGTGCCTTATTAAAAGTACATTTGTGGAATTTCTTTCCTTCTTAATGAGTTTGAGCCAATCATTTGTGTCGTGACAAGGTAGGGGTGGTATACAGAAGATAGGCCTATTTGGAAAAAGACCAAGTCTATATTATGGCAATAAAAGCTCAAACAAGCAAAGAGAAACGACAGTCCATCATGACTTTAAGACATAAAGGTCAATTAATCCGGAACATTTCAGGAACTTTGAAAGTTTCTTCAAGTACAGTTGCAAAAACCATCAAGTGCTATGATGAAACTGGCTCTCATGAGGACCACCACAGGAAAGGAAGACCCAGAGTTACCTCTGCCTCAGAGGATAATCAACAAGCTAAGGACCCTGGGACTTAACACCTCCGTCTGCAACTGGATCGTGGACTTCCTGACGGGCCGCCCCCAGGTGGTAAGGGTAGGAAACAACACATCCGCCACACTGATCCTCAACACAGGGGCCCCTCAGGGGTGCGTGCTCAGTCCCCTCTTGTACTTCCTGTTCACTCATGACTGCACGGCTAGGCACGACTCCAACACCATCATTAGGTTTGCAGATGACACAACAATGGTAGGCCTGATCACTGACAACGATGAGACAGCCTATAGGGAGGAGGTCAGAGACCTGGCCGTGTGGTGCCAGGACAACAACCTCTCCCTCAACGTGATCAAGACAAAGGAGATGATTGAGGACTATAGGAAAAGGAGGCCCGAGCACGCCCCCATTCTCATCGACGGGGCTGTAGTGGAGCAGGTTGAGAACTTCAAGTTCCTTGGTGTCCACATCACCAACAAACTAACATGGTCCCAAGACAGTCGTGAAGAGGGCACGACAAAACCTATTCCCCTTCAGGAGACAGAAAAGATTTGGCATGGGTCCTCAGATCCTCAAAAGGTTTTACAGCTGCACCATCGCGAGCATCCTGACAAGTTGCATCACTGTATGGCAACTGCTCAGCCTCCGACCGCAAGGCACTACAGAGGGTAGTGCGCACGGCCCAGTACATCACTGGGGCAAAGATTCCTGCCATCCAGGACCTCTATACCAGGCGGTGTCAGAGGAAGGCCTTGAAAATTGTCAAAGACTCCAGCCACCCTAGTCATAGACTATTCTCTCTGCTACCACACGGCAAGCGGTACCGGAGCACCAAGTCTAGGTCCAAGAGGATTCTAAACAACTTCTAACCCCAAGCCATAAGACTCCTGAACATCTAATCAAATGGCTACCAAAACTATTTGCATTGCCCCCCCCCCAGCCCACTCTTTTAAGCCGCTGCTACTCTGTTATTTTCTATGCATAGTCACTTTAATAACTCTACCTACATGTACATATTACCTCAATCACCTCGACTAACCGGTGCCCCCATACATTTACTCTGTACCGATACACCCTGTATATAGTCTATTGTTATTTTACTGCTGCTCTTTAATTACTTGTTCCTTTTTTCTCTTATTCTTATCCATATTTTTAAAACTGCATTGTTTGTTAGGGGCTTGTAAGTAAGCATTTCACTTGTTGTATCCGGCACATGTGACTAATACAATTTGATTTGATTCGATAAGTTCAGTGGAGTTACCAGCCTCATAAATTGCAGCCTAAACAAATGCTTCACAGAGTTCACACATCTCAGCATCAACTGTTCAGAGGACACTGTGAATTAGGCCTTCATGGTCGAATTGCTGCAAAGTGTTAGATTCTGGGTTAAGCTTGGAACATTGTTATACTCAGAAGTATAGTGTCTAAGGAAGTGAAAGAGACTGGTTTTACATCAGAAGTTAATGGTTATCTGTAGAAACCAGATGGCTTTGGAATGTGTTGGGTGGACGGGAGGAAGTCACAGGATTGCTATAGGGGATACGGGTGGAGATCTTTGGATTAGGCCTCAAGGGGGTTGAGGTCAGGTCAGATTCCCTTAAGGGAGAAACAATGGTTTATTATCCTATCACTTCGTCTTCCTGTCGGACCATAACAGATGCAAGGATTGGAGAGAAGGAGGAGTGTCTAAATTGGAGTATATATACTTGTGGTGGTGGAAACATGTGTTGTCTGAATGCAGCTGTATTGACCCTCTGGGCAGAATAAACTTGGTTAAGCTTTCATAAATGTCCGTTGAGGTTTTACTCTGAGAATTAGAACCTGACAAAAGAAACCACCACTAAAGGACACCAATAGGAAGAAGAGACTTGCTTGGGCCAAGAAACACGAGCAATGGACATTAGACCGGTGGAAATCTGTCCTTTGGTCTGATGAGTCCAAATTTGAGATTTTTTAGTTCCAACCACCATGTGATTGTGAGACGCAGAGTAGGTGAATGGATGATCTCCGCGTGCGTGGTTTCCACCGTGAAGCATGGAGGAGGAGGTGTGATGGAGTGGGGGTGCTTTGCCGGTGACACTGTCAGTGATTTATTTAGAATTCAAGGCACACTTAACCAGTATGGCTACCACAGCATTCTGCAGTGATACACCATCCCATCTGGTTTGCGTTTAGTGGGACTATCATTTGTTTTTCAACAGGACAATGAACCAACACACCGCCAGGCTGTGTAAGGGCTAATTTACCAAGAAGGAAAGGGATGGAGTGCTGCATCAGATGACCTGGCCTCCACAATCAGCTGACCTCAACCCAATTGAGATGGTTTGGGATGAGTTGGACCGCAGAGTGAAGGAAAACCTGCCAACAAGTGCTCAGCATATGTGGGAACTCCTTCAAGACTGTTGGAAAAGCATTCCAGGTGAAGCTGGTTGAGAGAATGCCAAGAGTGTGCAAAGCTGTCATCAAGGTAAAGGGTGGCCACTTTGAAGAATCTCAAATATAAAATAGATTCTGATTTGTTTAACACTTTTTTGGTTACCATGATTCCATATGTGTTATTTCATAGTTTTGATGTCTTTACTATTATTCTACAATGTAGAAAATAGTAAAAATAAAGAAAAACCCTTGAATGAGTAGGTGTGTCCAAACTTATGACGGGTACTTTGTGTTATGCTTCCCTATGTAGGACATGTTCAACTTACTCTCATCTTCTTGCTCTCTCTCTCCATAGGGATAGTGCTGTGGCCCTTGTGGTCAGTCTCATTGCATCTCACACACACCGGTATCTGGTCGATCCTGCAGAACAGCTCCAGGGGCCGCTCGTGCTTCCGGCACAGGCCTCGCGTGGCGAAGGTTGCTGGGTCCGTCAACCTGTGCCTCTGGAGGGCCGGCTCTCTCTGGTGAGGCCCCAGGTGGTTCTCGCAGTACGACCCCTGACACACCAGACAGGACTTAACAGCTCTCTGCTTCGTCCCAGGACAGACATCGCAGGAAACTGCATCGGGCTCAGGACCGAGCCCTGGTGAACACTGTGACGCTAATACTCCTATGTCTTGATAATCGCCTTCCTCTGCCTGCTGGGCTTTGACCTTTATAATATATATCATATAAATAATAATATAAATATAATAATATAATAGTATAATATATACACCTCATATATGCCATACATCACCTTTAGGGACCTCTGGAAGTGCTCAGTGATGTCCTTAAACGCGCGATTGATGCGTAGCTCTGGCCGACGGCGAAAGCTCTCCTTGCAGAGGGGACACTCGAAGCGCTCACGGGTGTCCCAGTAGCCTTTGATGCAGGTCAGGCAGAAGTTGTGACCACACGGGATGGACACGGGGTTGGTGAAGATGTCCAGGCAGATACAGCACTGGAACTGCTCCTCGGACATGAGGGAAGCCATGCCTTCAACAAGACAGAATCGACTGTCTTTAACGGAGCACTTCACCACTTTTCATCATACATATTTTCACTAATGTAGACACCAGAGGAGGCTGGTGAGGGGAGAAGGGCTCATAATAATTAATGGAATGGAGCTAATGGAAGGGTATCAAATACATAGAAACCAGGTGATGTGTTTGAGACCATTACATTGATGCCTTTGCAGCCATTACTATGAGCCTATCCTCCCCATTTAAAGTGCCACCACTGGTAGACACTGGTATGGTGCTGGAGAATCAATGTTTAAAAGTAGTGCAGTGTCCCTTTAAGTACAGGAATCCTAAAGGCTTGGAATTTAATTTTGTGTGTTTGATTATCCCAAGGACGGAGAGAAAGAAGTCAAGGGAGAGTAGTGTGAAACAAAGCAGATGCTTTTCTACAAAGGGAAACCATGCCTTTGGAGGAAGTTACAGGAATCAGGAACCAAGTAAACAAAAATGTCTCTGTTACATCACCTTTTATGTATCTTTTTGCATATGTACAATTATGTTAAATGAACCTGGACCTGTACCAGTTTCTTTATTAGCATAACACGTGTTCTTCTGGGACTACTAAACAACAACCAAATGAACCTGACAGGAACATTTACTGAAAAGCTGCAGCTGACATTTGTGTCATCATAGTCTCATGTTGCCTCCAAAATCACGTCGTTGTCACACCTGTTTAGGGAAGCCTGGTTCTCCACAAGGTTAGTGTCAAACCATAAACTGGTTTGGTAGCACATGAACTCTAACCTTAGAAAAACAAAACAAACCAGTTGCTCATTGTCACATGACAGGAATGTACTTGTCCCTAGTTTTCTCCTACAGTGACTCAACAGTGTTTGGATCACGCCCTGTGAAATTGCTCAACAGTTCTTCTATTCTTGTTCTTCAATTTTTTTTTTATAATTTTTTTTTACATGTTACCAACAATGAAATGCTGCTGAGCAGGTGCAGGAATGACAGTGCAGGAAATACAAACAGTCTAATGTATGAGTTATGTATAATTTCAGCGAGTGTAGCATGCTTCATAACAAGTTAATCTCTTTCAAGAATGCGTATATACATATTTCTATACCACATCTGTTTTAGAGGACTGGATTGCACAAAGAATATATGATTTATTGTATCATGTTCAAGGAGGTGATATAGTTGTGCATTGAGTAAAATTGCTTAAAAGTTATCAGCTTCAAGCTTCAAGACTTGGTAAAATGTAGGCTACATAATTAAAGTTATTTACATAATGGTCATTATCCTATAATATATGGAATAATAATATTCTATATTATGCAATAGTCTTCATTGATGTGACTCACCTGTGAGTAATCAGAACCAGGTAAGCAGAAAAAAAGTGTTTAGTCCGGTCCTATTCAACACAGGTGTGTTCAGTGTGTTGACATACAGGTGAGCTCTTCCTGTTATAGGTGGAGACATGGTGATATTCAACCACACCTATCCAATCAGAGAATAGACGGTCACCTTAACCCCACCCACATCTGCACATTTTTTAACTGTGTTTTGTATGTTTCCTGCATATGTACGAATATGTTCAAATAAACCTAAACCTGCTCTGGTAGGAGCTGTCCTTAATGTATTATTTTGCTATAAAAGCAAAAAAAAAAACCAATCACAATTGAAATAGTCCTCTTTTATTAGAATTAAAAACTATGACCTTCTAAACCCCACCCACCTTTGTCCTCACTGTTCTGGGTGAGAGTTAAAGTTTATGTATGTGTTGATATAGAAACAAAAACAGTCACACGTGAAGCAGTCATCCTTTATTAGAATTTGCTTCTAATTTACAACGATCAACACCAAGTCCAGCAATTTTTTTAATTTGTAATTTGCATTTTCTTAATGAATGTAATTACATGATTATAATTATTTAAAAACCAAGAGGGACAAAATGGAAATAGAATTGAAACTATTTGGACCACAATGAAAATAACAATAATACATTTTTGTAACTTTTTTGTGTTATCCTCAATGATTTTAAACGCATTGTGTCCACATGTGTGGTTGTATTGTGTTGTTAAATTGACAAATAAATCTTAGCAAATCAATCATTTAACTTAACACACATTAACACACTAAAATGACACAGTTCACACAATATGTCAGATTATATCTAAAGTTAGTATAAAAAAAGCCAAAAGTTTATGAGTAACATACAGTGCATTTGGACATACATACGTATTCAGAACCTTTACTCAGTACTTTGTTGAAGCACCTTTGGCAGCGATTACAGCCTTGAGTCTTCTTGGGTGTGACGCTACAAGCTTGGCACACCTGCTTTTGGGGAGTTTCTCCCATTCTTCTTTGCAGATCCTCTCAAGCTCTGTCAGGTTCTTTGGGGAGTGTCGCTGCACAGTTATTTTAGGTCTCTCCAGAGATGCTAGATCGGGTTCAAGTCTGGACTCTGGCTGGGACACTCAAGGACATTCAGAGACTTGTCCTGAAGCCACTGCTGCGTTGTCTTGGCTGTGTGCTTAGGGTCGTTGTCCTGTTTGAAGGTGAATCTTCGCCCTCAGTCTGAGTTCCTGAGCACTCTGGAGCAGGCTTTCATCAAGGAACTATCTGTACTTTGCTCCATTAATCTTTCCCTCGATCCTGACTAGTCTCCCTGTACCTGCCGCTGAACAACATCCCCACAGCATGACGCTGGCACCACCATGCTTCACCGTAGTAATGGTGCAAGGTTTGCCCAAGACATGATGCTTGGCATTTAGGCCAAAGAGTTCAATCTTGCTTATATCAGACCAGGGAATCTTGTTTCCCATGTTCAGAGTCCTTTAGGTACATTTGGCAAACTCAAAATGGGATGTAATGTGCCTTTTACTGAGGAGTGGTTTCCATCTGCCCACTGTACCATAAAGGCCTGATTGGTGGAGTGCTGCAGAAATGGTTGTCCTTCTAGAAGGTGCTCCCATCTCCACAGTGGAACTCTGGAGCTATGTCAGAGTGACCATTGGGTTCTTGGTCACCTCCCTGACCAAGGCCCTTCTCCACCAATTGCTCAGTTTGGCCGGGCGGCCAGCTCTAGGAAGAGTCTTGGTGGTTCCAAACTTCTTCCATTTAAGAATGAAGGAGGCCACTGTGTTTTTGGGGACCTTCAATGCTGCAGATATTTTTTGGTACCCTTCCCCAGATCTGTTTCTTGACACAATCCTGTCTCGGAGTTCAACGGACAATTCCTTCGACCTCATGGCTTTGTTTTTGCTCTGACATGCACTTATATAAACAGGTGTATGCCTTTCCAAATCATGTCCAATGAATTGAATTTACCAGAGGTGGACTCCAATCACGTTGTAGAAACATCTCAAGGATGATCAATGGAAACAGGAAGCACCTCAGCTCAATTTCGAGTCTTATAGCAAAGGGTCTGAATACTTTTGTAAATAAGGTATTTCTGTTTTTTTTTTAAATATAAATTAGCAAACAATTCTAAAAACCTGTTTTTGCTTATTGTCATTATGGGGTGTTTATTGTGTGTAAATCGATGAGGATTTTTCCCCAATCCATTTTAGATTAAGGCTGTAATGTAACAAAATGTGGAAAAAGTAAAGGGGGCTGAATACATTCCGAATGCACTGTATGTGATCAGCCATCATTTTACAGTTGTAACGGTTTTCTTCCAGGGGTGAAGGAGAGGACCAAAGTGCAGCGCGGTTAGTGTTCAACATGTTTAATGTTTAATGTTTAATGTTTAATGTTTAAACACTACAAACAACAAACAAAACAACAAACCGTGAAAACCGATACAGACCTATCTGGTGCAGAACACAAACACAGAGACAGGTAACAACCACCCACAACGAACACAGTGAAACAACCTACCTAAATATGACTCTTAATTAGAGGAACGCAAAACACCTGCCTCTAATTAAGAGCCATACCAGGCAACCCTAAACCAACATAGAAACACACAACATAGAATGCCCACCCAAAACTCACGCCCTGACCATCACACACATACAAAACAACAGAAAACAGGTCAGGAACGTGACAACAGTGTTAGAGCTGTCTTTTCTCCACCTTCTTTCCTATCCACCTGTTCATTCTTAATGAGTACAAGGGCGTATAATATATCATGCATGAAATGTAATACATAATACATAATGTTCACAACATTTTTCTTTTTTTAAATCATTGAATTCATTTTAATTTATTTAATTAACTTTGCAAGTCAGTAAAGAACAAATTCTTATTTACAATGATGTCCTACCCTGGCCAAACCCTCCCCTAACCTGGAGAGAAAGGGAGAGAAATATGCATGCCCAGTCATTGTACATTCTTAATGCAGTCGCAAAAAGAAAACAATATTGAAAGCTGTTTTGATGGCCACTGTTAAAAAGAGGAGGATCACAGAGCTTTCTAGTGTCATTAAGCTACACTTTGATAGGTTATGATTATTTGAAGGATTAGCGTTACATAGTCAAAAAGTAAATTTGTAATATTTTTCTTATTTTCTAAGATATCAATGCCAAACTTAACATGGTTCATCATGGTAATGTCTTTGATGACGAAGGTCAAGTCATGTGTCCTCCGAAACATGACCTGCCTGGCCGCCTACTTCTTAACACACTGCTCGCTTAGTCTGGATGTCAGCCAAACGAATGTGTCGGAGGAAACACCATTAGACTGAAGATGGGTGTCAGCTTGCAGGTGCCCGGCCCTGTCACAAGGAATAGCTAGAGCATGATGAGCCAAGGAAAGCTCCACCGGCCAAAACCTCCCCTACCCTGGACAGAGCTGGGACAATTTTGCACCCCTGTCCGATAGGGCTCCCGGTCAGTGCGTTTGACCTCTACCCAGGACCAATGTTCCTTCAAACAAATTCAGGCACTGAGCAAATTTCAGGTCTGCTGAGCGCATACTTCAATGTTGTGAAAATTCTGTGCAACTTCCAGCGCGCGTTTACTGTGAACACTGAGGCTTTAAGTTACAGTTTTAACTTTGGTCAAGTAGGCTACTGTGGCGAATTGATCATAATATAGGCCTACCAGATTGGCCTACTATAAAAAACAATGGAGAAAATGCATCCAATAACATTTTAACATGAAAATAGCTGTTCTATCATTCAGCCTACAGTAGCAGCCAATGTGTGGTGTTCAATGTAGACCTACATTCCATGAGACTTTTCAAAAAAACATGCAGGGCTTGAAATTAACCTGTTTATCCACTTGTCCTTCAGACAAGGAGGTGACTGAAAATGTTGTTGTGTTGTTTGATGCAAGAAACCACTTTACAAAATAAAATGCATCATTATTCCCATACCATTATTACAGAGAATCAGATAAGTTATGCTACCCTCTGCCTATTGGCTACTTAGGTTATTCATGCCTGTCTCAAAATACAAAACTGCCACTTTAAGACAAAAAAAAAACCTCTTTATCTAGCTTGCTTTTCAAAGTTGTCTAGAAATGTACACGTTTTGTGCTCTTGTAGAAAGCAGTCACTAATCTATTGCTGACTACAAATGATCTATAATTGTGCTAATAACTCACTAACTAGCAAAGGATATGAACAAAATGTGCACACGTGGCTACATGCAGCTCTTGCTTTGATCTGGTTGAATCTGTGTTTGAAATGCACTGCTAGACCTGAGGGACCTTACAGATATACAGTACGTGTACTTACAGTATGTGTGGGATACAGAGATGAGGTAGTCATTCAAAAATCATTAGAATTATTGATATTATACTATTATCGAGTCCATACAATTTATTATATGACTTGTTAAACACATTTTTACTCCTGAAATTATTTAGGCTCGCAATAACAAATGGTTGAATACTTAAAAATAAATAATAATTTGAAAAAAATGGCAAAAACATTATTCCACTTTGACATTATGGGGTAGTATGTGTAGGTCAGTGACCAAATAATCTAAATGTAACCCATGTTAAATGCAGTCTGTAACACAACAAAATTTGGAAAAAGGTAATGGGGTGTGAATACTTTCTGAAGGCACTGTACATATTGAATGTTGGTGTTATTTGGCCTTATGGTTCATCAGAAGAAGCTTTTCAAAGGTTTCCCAAAATGCTCGTATAGAAATGTAATTTTAAATCACAAAATCAATACGTGCGCGACACATGTTTAATTGAATACTGACAGAGCCTTTGCTAATGATATTACAGTGTAATTCAGATTGCCCCTTTAAATGGTCATTCCTATGTCACTACCATGTTGTTACTGCAATTAATACTAAGTAGTTACATAGGTGTAAGGGTTCGTTTATTATTATAGACTATTATTATATATATATTATTATTTTTTCTTTTAACAATACAAAACATCCACATACAACAGCATACAAATTCTCGTAAACATCCATAACATCACACCTGCCCAGACCCACCTGCTCACACCTCCATCTCCGGCGCCCGCATCACTCTCCGCCACATGGCCTCAAACTGCACCATTTTGTCGCCCACACATCTATCAGCATTTAGATAATAAATCATTTTACCTTTCTATTGGGTTAACGATGGAGGATTTGTTGATTTCCAGTTTTAAGTTTTTCAAGATGATTGACGAGAAAAGTATCATCCAACCCATCGGGTATCCCATTGCACCCTCATATGTCATGTCTTGAAATATGCAGACAGATGGATTAAAAGTCCATGGACATTGTTGTTTTAGATTCTCATTCGCATCTGTGATAGAATGTTACTTCAGGTTTGCAAACTAGTGAACGTCAAGCAGTCATGCTGGGGTTCAAGCTATTGCCGCACAGCGCCACCATTAGGTAAAATTGGACACATCCTTCCTAGGATTAACTACTTCTGCACTCCTGACCACACTTGCCAAATATCAGAACTCAAAACATGTAGATAGGTAATTCGGTGCCAAACGAGTAGCATTTTAAGTGTTTTTAACAAAATGTAAAATGCATCACGGCGGACATTATGGTTCTTTGAGGCAAATTTGTTTATTGTGAGGAGCGGGACCTATACACCAAATTTCAGGACTCTAGGGGGGCGTGACCTTTCAAAGTTTGAATCTTCAATCGCATTTTGTAGTACCACCATGTCGCTAATTGGCATGGTATTGCATGAGAGCGTGTGGACTATGGGCCTTTTCTATCACGCCAAGTTGCACCCTCCTAGGTATTACCATCTCACAGGAATTTGCATGATAATTATCCTTGACAGAAGAACCGATAAAAAAATAATCAACACCAACAAATTCAAAAGGGTTTCACCTAGTTTCATCATCAGCAGCAGCATCATAATAATCCTAATAATAATAATAATAATACGTAAAGCAACAATATTCATATGCAAACAGTTGTATGTCTGCATACTGAAGTTACTCAGAAGATATTTACCTATTAAGTAGCAGAGAGATTGACTCCACTGCATGGTTAGCACGGAGGCTTCATTCAACCACCTGTATCCTGTCTCCGGCACCGATTTGAGTTCACTTCAAGCACTGAGTAAGACTCATAACAATTAATAAGACTGGCGTAAAATTTTGGTTCAAGTCATTCACTACAAATAGAGTTAAAATCTATTATGAATCTATTAAAACATTAGAAATATTTTCATTGGTCTACATTTACACATAGAAATCAGTAAAGACAACAACATTAAAGTTCAAGGAAAACAAAATTAAATTAAAATTCAAAGATATGAAACTGTTGATTTGGTCTGGTCTGTGGACTGATGTCTCCCGCTTGGTGTGTGTGTCTGGTGTTGTCTCGGTCAAGGCTTGCCTCTCCTCTATGCAGAGGTCCTTTAGAGGACTGAGATGCAAAGTCACCCTCCAAACGACGTGTTACAGTATCTTTCCACTTCCACAGGTGAAACAAAATGGCCACCGCTGCCGTGACTCCAAGTCATCCATCAGAGATTCCTAATGACCAGTCATTTCCCTAGCCGCGCTCACCATGCTAATAGGCTTGCTTACCATGGTAATAGGCACTACCCGTATTAGCCTATCAAATACCAGTGGCCAGTGATGAACACGGCAACCAAGGTGAGCTGGGTCACCTGTGTTCGCCAGAAGACTGTGTTAGCCCTCTAAGCTAAAGCCTATAGTTTCGGCATTAGGCTGCCAACATGGGGTGTGGATTGAAAAAACACTGTGCTCCAGGGTGAAGTTTCCCCTAGGTACAGATCTAGTATCAGTGTCCCCTCCCGCAATCCTAACCTTAACCATTAGTGGGGGAAATGCTAAACTGACCAAGGATCAAAGTCTATGTGCAACTTCATCCTATACTTTCCACTGTCCCTCCCTGAGACTGAGGACGGGCCGATGAGAGATCAAAGTGAATCAGGCCCAAACTATGAAATCATCACAGAAAGAACCAGGGCCATTATGCACCAGAGGGCTGAAAATAAAGGAGAATGAAAGAGAGACTGAAGAAGAAGAGGAGAAAAGGAGAAGGGGGCGATTAAGGAAGTGGAGGAAAGATTCTGACCCCTGGAGTCACTGCATTATACATTCCCTAATACACAGCTTCAGTCATTCTAAATGGGACGCCAGTCTTTGTATTTATATTGGAACCAATTGTCTGGCTGGTCTGAGCTCCCATTGGTCACTCAGAGCTGGAGTGGGAGGAACTAAACTGATGCAGGCAGCTCAGGTGCTGGCATCAAGTCATGACACAGTCACACGGATTCCACATTACCTCATAGTCACACCCATTGCCTAGTTAGTGAACACACCTAGAACTGGATGCATCTTTTGATTTCTGATGTGTAAGGGCCTAGGGCTTTGTGCTTGTGTTCCTGTAATGAACTTCAGTTAGTCAGTGTTATTATACTCTGCCCTCCCTGCTTGGCTGTGTGTGTGTTGTGTGTGTGTGTGTGTGTGTGTGTGTGTGTGTGTGTGTGTGTGTGTGTGTGTGTGCGTGTGTGTGTGCGTCTGTGTGTGTGTGTGTGTGTGTGTGTGTGTGTGTGTGTGTGTGCGTGTGCGTGTGCGTGTGCGTGTGCGTGTGCATGTGTGTGTGTGTGTGTGTGTTCGTGTTCATCTTTAATATGGTAATGCTAATGACACATTCCTCTTGTCAGGTCCGTTTGGGTGTGTCATCATGGCCAGGAAACATTGCCCCTTGGACTGTATGGGCACGCCCCTGAAAAAAAACATTCAGGCAGGAAAGGGTAATACAAAAAAAATAACCATGACTTGTTTTGTGGTGAATGCTGTCACTGAGTCAGGTTTTAGACAGACAGACAGACAGATATGCAGCACTGAGGCACATGAGACGGAGTGGTTGACTGACTTGCGAATAACTGCAATGATACCGTGAACATGGAAACGCACTGACTCAAATTGACAGATACTATTATGTTGACAGCTACAGTGCAAGGCACAGTATGATTGAATCGGAGGGACAGTAGTTATATGCTTGAACTGTCATGTTGTGTGGATGAAGACGTGACACTGTCTCTCTTTTTTATTTCAATGGTGGCACAAGTTAAATAGTTTTTAGGATATTATAATCCGTAAATTGCAAAGCAATGCTAGGGGTGTTGTGGTGTGGTAACTGAGAAATAATCTCCACGTTTTTGTTCTAGTAGTGCTACACGGGTGTGTCTTTTTACCTCTGAAAACACGGGTGTATTCAAGGTGTTAACTGTAAGAATGAAGCTTGACTCATTTGTCGGTGTAACTGTATTTGGAGAACAATCAGATAAAGATAATTAACAATTATTATCTGGATTATTAAATGATAAAGAACACTTTTTTGTATTGTTATCATAGCCCAATTGTTCTCATATTACACTTCTTGTCTTGCTAATATGTCATTTGCGTCCACTCAAAACTGACTTCTCTCAGTGATCATTATGGATTGTTTAATTTCAAAATATGGCTGCATCCCAAATAGCACCCTATTCCCTATATAGTGCACTACTTTTTTCCAGGGCCCTTAGGGTTATTGTCAAAAGTAGTGCACTATATTGGAAATAGTGTGCAATTTATAACAGTGTGCAATTTGGGACTCACGTTATGGGTTCCTTTTTTCTCCCCAGAGATGGCTTCCCCTACCAGTCTGTCATTAGAGAAGAAGTTCCAGAGATGGCTTCCCCTACCAGTCTGTTATCAGAGAAGAAGTTCCAGAGATGGCTTCCCCTACCAGTCTGTTATCAGAGAAG
>NW_019943558.1:0-2803 GCF_002910315.2 Salvelinus sp. IW2-2015
AGAGAACGGTCGGAAAGGAATACGCATACAGAACGAGCAAAATGTTAAGGTCTGAGCATAAACAACTGAAATATAACATTTACATAAGTATTCAGACCCTTTACTCAGTACTTTGTTGAAGCACCTTTGGCAGCGATTACAGCCTCGAGTCTTCTTGGGTATGACGGTACAAGCTTGGCACACCTGTATTTGGGGAGTTTCTCCCATTCTTCTCTGCAGATCCTCTCAAGTTCTGTCAGGTTGGATGGGGAGCGTCGCTGCACAGCTATTTTCAGGTCTCTCCAGAGATGTTCGATCAGGTTCAAGTCCGGGCTCTGGCTGGTTCACTCAAGGACATTCAGAGACTTGTCCCGAAGCCACTCCTGTGTTGTCTTGGCTGTGTACTTAGAGTTGTTGTCCTGTTGGAAGGTGAACGTTTTCCCCAGTCTGAGGTCCTGAGCGCTCTGGAGCAGGTTTTCTGTACTTTGCTCTGTTCATCTTTCCCTCGATCCTGACGAGTCTCCCAGTCCATGTCACTGAAAAACATCCCCACAGCATGATGCTGCAACCACCATGCTTTACCGTAGGGATGGTCCCAGGTTTCCTCCAGACGTGACACTTGGCATTCAGGCCGAAGAGTTCAATCTTGGTTTCATCAGACCAGAGAATCTTGTTTCTCGTGGTCTGAGAGTCCTTTAGGTGCCTTTTGGCAAACTCCAAGCGGGCTGTCATGTGCCTTTTACTGAGGAGTGGCTTCCGTCTGGCCACTCTACCATAAAGGTCTGATTGGTGGTGCTGCAGAGATGGTTGTCCTTCTGGAAGGTCCTCCCTTCTCCACAGAGGAACTCTGGAGCTCTGTCAGAGTGACCATCGGGTTCTTGGTCACCTCCCTGACCAAGGCTCTTCTCCCACGATTGCTCAGTTTGGCCGGGCGGCCAGCTCTAGGAAGAGTCTTGATGATTCCAAACTTCTTCCATTTAATAGTGATGGAGGCCACTGTCAACTGTGGGACCTTATAGACAGGTGTGTGCCTTTCCAAATCATGTCCAATCAATTAAATGTACCACAGGTGGACTCCAATCAAGTTGTAGAAACACCTCAAGGATGATCAATGGAAACAGGATGCACCCGAGCCCAAACAAACAGGATGGAGTCTCATAGCAAAGGGTCTGAATACTTATGTAAATAAGGTATTTCAGTTTTTAATTTTTAATTTATTCTAAAAACCTGTCATTATGGGATATTGTATGTAGATTGATGAGGGAGATATTTTATTTAATCAATTTTAGAATAAGGCTGTAACGTAACATAACGTGAAAAAAGTCAAGGGGTCTGAATACTTTCTGAATGCACTGTATACACTCACTCTCTCTTGTTCACATTCACAACGTGTTTGCAGCGAGGCAACAGGAAAGTCTCTATAGATTCTTTGTCCAGATCTCACACTTAGTATGTAAACACACATACAACACACACTCATGCACACAGAAACACATACACACAGGCAGCCACAAATGCTAGTGCACACGCAAACACGGACGCACGAATGTACACACACACACACACAGACACAGACACACCCCCCCCCTCCCCGTGTGTACCTGTGGTAGGGCGATGGACAGCTGTCTCGAGAGGGAGTCCTTCTCATGGCCCAGGTCTCGGAGTCGAAGCTGGGCTGCCCCCATCACAGCTGAGCACGAGATCTTCAGCATGATCAATGGAAACAGGATGCACCCTGAGCCCAAACAAACAGGATGGAGTCTCATAGCAAAGGGTCTGAATACTTATGTAAATAAGGTATTTCAGTTTTTAATTTAAAATAACCTGTTTCACTTGTCATTATGGATATGTGTAGATTGATGAGGGAAATATTAATTTAATCAATTTTAGAATAAGGCTGTAACGTAACAATAGTGAAAAAAGTCAAGGGTCTGAATACTTTTCGAATGCACGTATACACTCACTCTCTCTTGTTCACTCACAACGTGTTTGCAGCGCAAACAGGAAGGTCTCTATAGATTCTTTGTCCAGATCTCACACTTAGTATGTAAACACACAAAAACACACACACAACAGAACAACACACACACAGGCAGCCACACACAATGCTGCACACGCAAACACGGACGCACGAATGTACACACACACACACACAGACACAGAACACACCCCCCTCCGTGTACCTTGTGGTAGGGCGATGGACAGCTGTCTCGAGAGGGAGTCCTTCTCATGGCCCAGGTCTCGGAGTCGAAGCTGGCTGTCCCCAGACTGTCCTGGGTCTCCCTCAGGCTGTCCAGCAGCCTCTCCCTCTCCGTCAGCATGTTCACCATCAGAGACTCCAGATTCCTGTGCTGCCCCCCTCGTCACCTCCGCCCCGGGGCTCTCCTCTGCCCCCGTACCACCCCCCATACCCCATACCGCCTCCATTCCCCCGCCACTCCCTCCCGGAGAGGAAGGCCCTCCCCACACTCCCGCCACGCCCATCCTCAGAGATGGTGGGCATCACCTCGCACATCATCTTGAGGCCGGAGTGTGTGGGGTGTTAGCTGAAAGTTGGTGGTGTCGGTGGAGGTGTGTGGGGTGTTAGCTGAAAGTTGGTGGGTGTCGGTGGAGAGTGTGGGATTGTTCTGGGAGAATTTGCTTCAAAGAGCCCACAGATTTTTTTTTCAAGTGTGTATGCTTGTATGAGGTAAGGTGTGAAGGCACTCTATTCTCTTTTGTCTCTCTCTCTCTATTTCTCTCTGCCTAGCTTTGGCCCTGGTCTCTCTCTTTTTTTGTGTCTGTCCTTGCTTTCTCCTGTTATATGTGAGAGAGGTTGGTAGAG
>NW_019943558.1:2828-14014 GCF_002910315.2 Salvelinus sp. IW2-2015
CTGTCACCCAGACTGTCCTGGTCTCCCTCAGGCTGTCCAGCAGCCTCTCCCTCTCCGTCAGCATGTTCACCATCAGAGACTCCAGATTCCTGTGCTGCCCCCCTCGTCACCTCCGCCCCGGGGCTCTCCTCTCCCCGTACCCACCCCCATACCCCATACCGCCTCCGATTCCCCGCCACTCCCTCCCGGAGAGGAAGGCCCTCCCCACTCCGCCACGCCCATCCTCAGAGATGGTGGGCATCACCTCGCACATCACTTGAGGCCGAGAGTGTGTGGGTGTAGCTGAAATGGTGGTGTCGGGAGAGTGTGTGGGTGTTAGCTGAAAGTTGGTGGGTGTCGGTGGAGAGTGTGTGGGGTGTTAGCTGAAAGTTGGTGGTGTCGGTGGAGAGTGTGTGGGGTGTTAGCTGAAAGTTGGTGGTGTCGGTGGAGAGTGTGTGGGGTGTTAGCTGAAAGTTGGTGGGTGTCGGTGGAGAGTGTGTGGGTGTTAGCGAAAAAGTTGGTGGGTGTCGGTGGAGAGTGTGTGGGGTGTTAGCTGAAAGTGGTGGGTGTCGGTGGAGATGTGTGTGGTGTTAGCTGAAAGTTGGTGGGTGTCGGTGGAGAGTGTGTGGGGTGTTAGCTGAAAGTTGGTGGGTGTCGGTAGGCAAGCAGAATGGTGGCACTCTGTTACCCTTCTCTCTCCTCTGTACCTCACCTCTCTATGAATAAGACGTCACAGTCATCACTAACAGGCCTGTGTTTGGTTGGTTAACGGCTTGTCACTCTGTACCTTGCTACTTCCTCATCTCTACTTCCTGGCTTCACCYAATTAGCTCCTTTGGATGWWTTGCTACAATAGGAATAGCTCTGCTSTGTCTGGCAAACACCTGATTGYCTCTCTGCRTGTGGTGARAACAACTGATTGGTTGTCTCAGTGAGTCTGGCTGAGTGACAGGYCCCAGGTAATTGTGAGMTACCTTTGGGGTGCGGTGTGTGTCTTTGGGTGGGGTGCAGTTAGGTTTCAAAAGGCAAGGTCTAGAGTGGTAGGACGAGTTAGMAGGAGTCCATGGGGGTGTCTAAGAGTTTAGGGAAGGGGCAAGAGGGAGGYCAGGTGTAGTGGAGGGCCTCYGACACKCCAGGGTGGTCTTCAGACAGATGAGAGAAGCAGCTGGAAAATAGAGAACAAGATGATCAGAAACCGGGGAAGGGAAGAGAGAAACAGGGGACAATAATAGAGAAACAGGGGAAAGGAAGAGAGAAATTATAGTGTTTTCCATTAAACTCTCAAGGCTCTCAATCAACTTATATAATTGTAATTGACAAGTTGAAAGAGCCTKATCCTTGGATCTAATAATGCAACAGATTTTAGAGAACAGTTTGTTAGTAACCAACATCATAAAAACAATCCAGGCCGGAAGAGGAGGAAGTGGAGAACCCCTTTTCTGAGATGTGGGTGGACCAGGTGAGATGATGGAGTGGCCAGTACAGACACAAAACCAGATGATAATGACTCAATCAAATCTGTCATAGCCAGTTGGAAGCAGCTGTTTACAGAGCAGGCCAGACAATTAAGACACCTACTGTAGTTTATGTATTGCACAATGAAAGCATTTGACTTGATGAAAAAAAAATCTGTCTAATCAACCTCCACACGCATGCAGGCATGCACACAAACACACGCTCTCTCTCTCTCTTTTCTATCTCTCATCTCTCTCACACACACACA
Organism: Salvelinus sp. IW2-2015; assembly: GCF_002910315.2. Taxonomy (NCBI): domain Eukaryota; kingdom Metazoa; phylum Chordata; class Actinopteri; order Salmoniformes; family Salmonidae; genus Salvelinus; species Salvelinus sp. IW2-2015. Next base: position 4,531 of record NW_019943558.1, read on the forward strand.
CTTCACACATTCATTGGACATCAAACACACACACACCTATCTCTGTTCCACCACAATGACTAATCAGGAGAATACATAGTTGGAGCCTATTGCATTAATTCTGTCCGGCATCCACGGCAACCTACTCCGTTGCACACGTCTGTCTGAAGCTATGTATCCATCGGGCTCTGCTCTTATCTGTCCATACAGCCGATTAGTCATAATGCTAATCATGGATGCGCGTTATACACGGAAATGAGAGTCATGGAGGGTTACGCTGTAGCCTTAGCCTGGRCATCTCGTTCAGTAGGGGGATCATGGGTAAAATAAYCGAGCCGGATGTATCCCTTAATAGTCTACAGAGATAGACAYACAGACATGTATTTATGCGGGGCAGTCTCATAACGTATTTGAATTTAAATTGTCATCATTGTAATTATGGACTATGTGTAGTCTGTAGAAGGGWATATATCTCTGTCTCATAATAACCTCTGTCTCACACTGTCATGTARGCTACAATCTGAAAARATATTTAGCGAGAAGGGTCTATGTTAGGCCTAATAAATGAAAACCACAGTCACAACAGAAAAYCGACGTGAATAAAKTAAAACAGAAGATGTCATGTATTTAGGCTATGTAGCCTATAGCCTCTTCCCATCCGATTCCCTTCCAATGGCCTCTGCAAATCATTCTGAAAACGAAATAAAGGCTATACACACAAATTAAGGATCATGCATTCTTCTATTCTTAAATGCCCCAATTATATTGTAGGCAATGAAGCATCCCGTTACACCTAATGTTAGGCGTTACACTCCACTGCCTCGCCCCCTCTCCATCCCTCTCCTCAAAAACAGCTGGCAGATCATGCACAGCTCCATCTCACAACATTCATTAAATGTCAGATACCAATATTGTATTAATATTCTTATCTCACCCTGGTCATCGTCGAAAGCAAAACATACATAATTCCCATTTACCCCATCCGGGCATCTCGCGGTTAAAAGTCGTATAGCCGTGAAAACCCAGTTGCCAGCAAGCAACCGCCTCCCCTCTCCCTTCTCACACATGTAAACGATGGCACTGGCGACGTTACACCTCACCATAGACAACCCCCGTCTTTCTCTCTCTCCTCATTCTCTCCATCCATTCCTCCCCCCTCGGATAAAAAGGTGCTGGGTCTTAAAGAAATAATCTCGCAGCTCTCACGCGCACACTCACGCGCGGGGCTATACAATTAATTGATCATGCATGGGAGCGCGCGCGCACACACTCATGAGGGCACAGTCGTGATTTCATTTTACATTGACACATATTAAAATTACACTCACATTCAATGTTAGACCCGGCATGTATGGAAATCAGAGAAGGACTAATAACTTCTCCAGCCTCATATTGTAGGCTACAGTGAAACATTCTCCCCCTCTGGTGTCTAGTATGAGAACTGCGTCATTCACAGCTCAAAACTCACTATTGCTCACACTGGCTTTTTGACCGTGACCCCCCATAATAAACTATGTATATCACAAATATTCCTTTTTGCCTTCAACATATTTCACTATTTAATGTTTGTTGTGCAGAGTGGGTCGTTAAATGTTTAGGCCTAAATATGGTTTATGATTTTTTTTTTAAGTGTTATTTTCAGATCTTTCCATTTTCAACTGTGTATATCATGGATTTTGAACGTATTTCTACAGAAATGCAAATCGTCTATACATGTCAAAACCAAATTACCCGCTAGTCATCTCTACCTCTGTATTCTTCTCATGGTCGGACGCACAGACAGATGTGCAGTTGGCACCAATCACCACAGGGCATCGGTTACACTTCAWCCAACCGAAGGCAAGAGAAGGCGTTTTCTGGAACTGGCAGGGCCAATAGAAAACATTGAAATTGGTTTCAGCTCAATTGGTTGGGGCTGTAAGAAGGGTCCCGGAAGGGATGACGTAATTTTCTCTTCGAGGATGATGTCATTGTAATGCACAGAGAGAGCATTCAAATAGGCAATACTCTTTCCTTTGTAGAAAAGACAGAAAGCTATTGCATCATCGAGACACTTAGTAGAATGAATGTGTCAATAGTCTGAGTAAGTCTGTGGGTCCCCACTTCAGATAAGTACAGATGTGATGTCAAGAACAATAATTGTCAGACAGAAAAGTGTGTCCATTGCATAGTTTATCATATAAAACACGCACATCTCTCCCTCTCTCCTTCCAGGTCAGACTAAGGTCAGGGTCAGACCAGAGGTGGCAGCAGTCTGACCTCATAGAGAGRCAAACAGATCCTCAGTCCCTGTCTCCCATGATGCCCTTTCTCTTCTTTCTTTAAGATACATTCGTAATCCACCACTCTTTGGCCAAAGACCTTATTGAAAAGACACTTGATCTGCCCATTATCAACATTTAAATCCCTCATCCAACTCATGCCAAATCACAAATACTGTTATTATTCCAAAGACTTGCTCTCTGAGATTCCACAGTGTGCAGATAGTGACAATGGATAGGACACATATGACATAACAGGTTTCAGCAACTCTCTGTCTTATACCTTGCTGTTGCAGGGAGAGGACTGGCTGACACTGATGCCTCCCATCAGAAGACACCAGACCAGATGAGAAGTTCACCCACACACTGTGAATTTGAAAATGTATGTGCTTTTTAAACTACCTTTATCTGAATAAGGTCTATTAGTGAAGCTCAGCACAATGTCTAACAGAAAGCCCATCTGCAGGATTAAAGTGCAGAACTGGACAGAATTAAATTGTATTGATCTGTAGGCATATTGGTTTGGTAAACAGCCCAAAGGTATGGGTGTTTTTCTACAAAGCTCTCAACAGGAGAGTGAGGCTAATGACAGAAAGAACTCTGTGTCCATATCTTTCCACATTTGTGCTGTTTCTGCACTGACTCAATGTCTCCCTCTGCGGGAAAATATGGATACTGCACCATGGCCTAATTACAAAAAAAAGAAAAAAAAACATGCGCCAAATACAACAGGTGTAGACTTTACAGTGAAATGCTTACTTACAAGCCCTTAACCAACAATGCAGTTTTAAGAAAATACGTTAAAAAAAAGTAAACGATAAGAATAACAAATAATTGAAGAGCAACAATAAATAACAGTAGTGAGGCTATATACAGGGGGTACCGGTACAGAGTCAATGTGCAGGGCACCGGTGTCGAGATAATTGAGGTAATATGTACATGTAGGTAGAGGTATTAAAGTGACTATGCATAAATAATAACAGAGAGTAGCAGCAGCGTATAAGAGGGGGGGCAATGCCATTTGATTAGATGTTCATGAGTCTTATGGCTTGGGAGTAGAACTGTTTAGAAGCCTCTTGGACCTAGCACTTGTCGTGCGGTAGCAGAGAGAACAGTCTATGACTAGGGTGGCTGGAGTTGCCATACCAGGCAGTGATGCAACCCGTCAGGATGCTCTCGATGGTGTAGCTGTAAAACCTTTTGAAGATCTGAGGACCCATGCCAAATCTTTTCAGTCTCCTGAGGGGGAATAGGTTTTGTCGTGCCCTCTTCACGGCTGTCTTGGTGTGCTTGGACCATGTTAGTTTGTTGGTGATGTGGACACCAAGGAACTTGAAGCTCTCAACCTGCTCCACGACAGCCCCGTCGATGAGAATGGGGGCGTGCTCGGTCCTCCTTTTCCTGTAGTCCACAATCATCTCCTTTGTCTTGATCACGTTGAGGGAGAGGTTGTTGTCCTGGCACCCCACATCCAGGTCTCTGACCTCCTCCCTATAGGCTGTATCATCGTTGTCTGTGATCAGGCCTACCACTGTTGTGTCATCAGCAAACTTAATGATGGTGTTGGAGTCGTGCCTGGCCGTGCAGTCATGAGTGAACAGGGAGTACAGGAGGGGACTGAGCGTGCACCCCTGAGGGGCCCCAGTGTTGAGGATCAGCGTGGCGGATGTGTTGTTACCTACCGTTACCACCTGGGGTCGGCCCATCAGGAAGTCCAGGATCCAGTTGCAGAGGAAGGTGTTTAGTCCCAGGGTCCTTAGCTTAGTGATGAGCTTTGAGGGCACTATGGTGTTGAACACTGAGCTGTAGTGAATGAATAGCATTCTCACGTAGGTGTTCATTTTGTCCAGGTGGGAAAGGGCAGTGTGGAGCACAATAGTGATTGCATCATCTGTGGATCTGTTGGGAAGGTATGCAAATTGGAGTGGGTCTAGGGTTTCTGGGATAATGGTGTTGATGTGAGCCATGACCAGCCTTTTAAAGCATTTCATGGCTACAGATGTGAGTGCTAAGGCTCTGTAGTCATTTAGGCAGGTTACCTTAGTGTTCTTGGGCACAGGGACTATGGTGGTCTGCTTGACACATGTTGGTATTACAGACTCAGAAACAGGAGAGGTTGAAAAATGGACAGAGTCTCTGATCTGGAGATGATGGTGAAGAAGACATGTGTCAGCAGCATCAGCACTATATCTAATACTAGGATCATTCCATAATGTATCATTTCCTATTATTATCTGGTGATTCCTTCAGGTTCCAGGGGTTCATTGGGGTTCCAAAGGTCACAGGCAGAGAGACAGTCATTTTCTATCCAGAGAACTAACACATGAGAACAGAGGCTGTGCTGTGCCTCAGGCTATGGACATTGGACACATAAGAACAAGGTAACACGGGTCACTTCCATAACCAACTCATGAAGTAACCACCCCCCCCCAAACTCCAAGATGGAGGCGAGGAGCTGTAAATATCAAAGCTGAAAGATGATTCCTTTATAGATAAAAAAAGGAAAGACAGTTACATAAATCTGTGTGAGGGACACTCAGTTTGATCAGTCTCCCATCATCATCTAGTCCATCTGTAAATAGCCCACCCAATCTACCTACCTCATCCCCATACTGTTTTTATTTGATTTACTTTTCTGCTCTTTTGCACACCAGTGTCTCTACTTGCACATCATCATCTGCTCATTTATCACTCCAGTGTTGATCTGCTAAATTGTAATTATTCGCTCCTATGGCCTATTTATTGCCTACCTCCTCATGCCTTTTGCACACACTGTATATAGACTTTATTTTTTCTACTGTGTCATTGGCTTGTTTATTGTTTACTCCATGTGTAACTCTGTGTTGTTGTCTGTGTCACACTGCTTTGCTTTATCTTGGCCAGGTCGCAGTTGCGAATGAGAACTTGTTCTCAACTAGCCTACCTGGTTAAATAAAGGTGAAATAAATAAAATAAAAAAATCTGCTGTGTTGCTCTGGTACTGCATGTTGTCCAACCATATAGATGTTCAAAATGGTCACATATAGAACTTATGTTGCTCATAACTTGAGATTACATCCAGCTGTCTCTCCTTTATGTTGTCACATACTTGTCTCACCTACTACCAGACTGAGAATAAAAAATATTACATTTTGAAGAAAAATGACAGTGCAGATGTTGCTAAACACACAGATATGTCCATCTCTGAGCAGTGACATCACCAGCAGCGGAGTGATTGACAGCTAACAGCTGTATTGCCACCCAGAAAGAAGGGGCAGTGAGGTCATCATTGAGGTCACCGGGGGTCAGGGGGTGAGTGGAATGCAGGGTAGGAATGCACTGTGTGCCAGGGGACCCATTCCATGGGAGACAACAACGATGAGCACATACTCCCCAGGGAAATACACTGGAAACAGCAGAGGAAAAAGAGGAGCACAGTACAGAGAATCACGAAGGGATTCATTACTACAACAGAATGTTTAAAATACATTTAAAATAAGAKGGGTGATGTCAGAAGGGACACGGCTGGAATAACAACAATGTACAGAAGCATGCAAGATCCCAGTGACCAATAGACAAATTAGTTATTGGCAGGAGAGGTCAAAGGTCAACTAGGAGTGTGAAGGCAGAAGGGATTGGGAATTAAATATTCAAACAATGTACCTCATCTGGGAAAGGGTTAGGGGTCACAAATCAGAAATGTGACTTTTGGGGGAAAACAGTGGAAATAGTAAGCTAGGTATACAACACAGACAGACAACATAAGGGCAGAATATCTATAGACAGTCATTTCACAGGCATGACAGAGAATTTAAAAATGAAGAAGGCTAGGTCCAGTGAGTTGAATAATTTATTGAGATCAAATGTAAACCACAGAGATAGGTAAACACCYGGACTGTGCCAGGGGACGATGCGATGTGCTTGACTGACTGGGGTTGTGRGTTTGTGCTGTATGATGTKATCTGCTGTACCCATCTGGATATGTGTGTCAGTGAAAGAGATGKGTTCCTGCGAGAGCGTGTATGTATCTAGGGTTGCACAGCTACCACTATTTTACCAAAGTTACTGGAATCCTCCGTAATTTTGGTAAATAACAGGTAATCTATGGTAACTTTGGTGATTTATACTTGAACTACAAAAAATGTTATTCATATATAGTATATATTTTTTTATATCTGTGACCATAATGTCCATGAGTTTCTAGTGGATAGACTATATGGTTCAAGAGAAAAATAGCCTAAATAATTTTGGAAAAGCATCTAATCAACAATTGCATTGTTTTCAATTCACTCCACAAACTTTTCAAACTATTGTATTTTTTCACAACTGCCACCAGTTTGACCCCTAAATATTTACAACAAAGACATATTGACATAGTAAAATAAACAAGTCTGTAAGATACAAAGGGTATTTTATTCTGAAACCCTCATATTAAAACACCAATAACATTCACTACGTTGATGGTTTATATTTAGGATGTTTTACAGCTTTGTCATCTCATTAAATTATTGTATATATTTTACGTCTGATAGGGCCACACAGAGGGCCAGAGATAATTCATGAGTATGTTTACATGCACACTAATAATTCAATATTAAACTGATTATGGCAGTAGACCAAGTATGGAAATAGTCATGTGAACACCTTACTCTGCTTATCTTGAATTGGCGTATGGTCAAAATCTAAGTTATTATTAAAACATCTGGTTTTCTAGGCAATCTTTCATATTACTGCATTCTAGCTGTGTATTTGATTTGCGTCAGCACCGGTTGCACAAGACTCCCTCTTATGCGTGAATTTGGAAAAACAAAGTATGCATATCAGAAATTGTTTTCACATACAAACTTTATATGTCCCAACTCAGAATCAAAAAGGTTTTGCAAAACAGTTTGGCCACTGTGGTCAAACATATTTTTCAGATTGCTGATTTTTGGAATTTATCTGCAGTCCCATCAGTAGCCTGATTTCAGACATAAACAGGATTGTTAGGGAAATCGTTCTTCTTGCAAAGCATGTAAATGTTTTAAACAAAATCAAATTATGGTGCGCATGTAACCATGCTCACAAACACCTGTGATAATCTGAAGTACCAAAAAAAAGACACTAGATGTCATCTGATAAAATTCCATATATTRCTTGAAAGTTACAKAAATTCTGGTAGTTTACTGGTAAACTTAGAAAGTMTCCAGTAATATACCCTCCCATTGCAACCCTWTGTGTATCAGGGTGCTGCATTAGGTGTGTATGGGCAGGTTCTGTGGTGGTTCTYCAGGCAGGTTATTCTGGGCCTCTTGGACTTCTTGTTCAACAGGAGCTTTAGCACCTGAATGAGAGCGCCAGAGAGAACATTCCATTACTGAAAGAACCCCTCAGAGGAGACAAAAGCAAAAATGTCCCCAACTCACTCCATCCCCGCCCTTTTTATCTCGTCTATCCCGTTTACCTTGATCTTCCAGTTTCTGCATCTCTTGGTGGAACTGTAGTTCTCCGTTAGGACCCGTAGGAGGCTGRCCCTCCACTGCCTGTTTCTCCTTCCTCTGAGACATCTCTAGCACTGCCTGACAGAATCAGACAAACATTTCATCATATGGCTACTCATAGTTTCATATTTCATTGAAGATATAAATCGCTATAGTGACAGTATGGCTTATTCTGCAGTATTTGGCTGTTCATAGTATGGCTATCCTCCATACCACTGTGCAGAGTAAGTGGTGGTTGTCTACCTGTTGGTACTCTCGTCTCTGGGCCTCCAAGGCCTTGCCCCTCTCCTTTAGCAGATCCTGCTCCTGACGAAGAGACTCCGCCCTCCTACCTAGCTCCTCCTCCTTGGTCCGCAGCTCCGCCTCAAACCGCTGGAGCTCAGCCTCTGTGAACACCGGCTTGGTGTCATCTAAAGTCTGGAGGGATGGGGAAGACGAGTCTYACATGACTCAACACACAAACTATAAAATGACCCAACGTCCCTCACTCACTTACATCCCATTCTTTAGGGTTGTTGAACTCTTTCTTGTCTGTTGATTTAAGGAACTCTTCCAGGCTGACGAGTCGATCTTGATTGATGTCCACCTGTCAAAACAGAAAACAGCTGAAAAAAGTAATAGATAACAGACCGAGAGTGAACGGATGACAGGTGAACCGACAGAGAAGTGAACCGACAGAGAGTGAACGACAGAGAGTGAACCGGACAGAGAGTGAACGACAGAGAGTGAACCGACAAGAGTGAACCGACAGGAGAGTGAACAGATGAGAGGTGAACCGACAGAGAGTGAACGACAGAGAGTGAACCGACAGAGAGTGAACCGACAGAGGAGTGAACAGATGAGAGGTGAACCGACAGAGAAGTGAACACGACAAGAGTGAACAGATGTGAGGTGAACGACAGAGAGTGAACGGATGAGAGGGTGAACAGACAGAGAGAGGAGAGAGGATAAAGACACAGAAAACAAGGAAAAACAGGAATGGGTTAAAACAGAGAAGGACAGAAATCCAACAATACTAACGTTCTTCATGACATGCTCCCTCATCCTCAGCCTCTCTTCCCCATCTCCATCATATCATCCCTCATTCTTTGGGTCGTAGACCTTCTCCAGCTGGTGGTAGAGGCAGGAGAGAGCTGTACTATACCGCATGGACCACCACACACACACACACACACACACACACACACACACACACACCACACCACACACACACACACACCAACACACACACACACACACCACACACACACACACACACACACACACACACACACACACACACACACGAGGGGAATTATCGTTACCTCTTTGGCATTCAAAGAGAGGCGCCTCTCAGTCTCTGCTTCATCTAAAAACACACAACACCAAGCACACACACACACACACAACACCACACCCACACCACCACAACACAACACACACACACTCACACACACACACAATGATGCAAAACACACACCAACACATGCTCATTAAAACAGGGCAATAAGCCCATGTTATACAGATTTGAAAAAAAAAGACAAACATTCCAACTATGCCGTTGCTGGAATCCTTGTCCCTGACGTCCTCGGTGTTCCTCCATTAATTGGCAACATGTTACTGTGAATGTATCCAGCTTGCGCCATATGAAAGCTAAGCAATGCATTCATATTAGTGTTATTCTGCTTTTCTGTACACATAGAGAAAACTTAAAGAAAAACAGACAAAAATGTTTTTTGAAGGTAGAACCACAGTTGTTATAAGTGTGTTTCCTAGGAGACCTTATAAGATCTCTCCTCCTTTTTT
>NW_019943558.1:19314-27411 GCF_002910315.2 Salvelinus sp. IW2-2015
ACCAGAGGAGTGAAAAGGATGCAGAGGTGAACACGACAGAGAGTGAAAGGATGAGAGGTGAACAGACAGAGAGTGAACCGAGGCATGAGAGGTGAACGACAGAGAGTGAACGATGAGAGTGAACAGATGAGAGGTGAACCGACAGAGAGTGAACCGACAGAGAGTGAACAGATGTGAGGTGAACCGACAGAGAGTGAACGGATGAGAGGTGAACAGACAGAGAGAGGAGAGAGGGATAAAGACACAAAAACAAGTAAAAACATGAATGGAGGGTTAAAACAGAGAAGGACAGAAATCCTAACAATACTAACGTTCTTCATGACATGCTCCCTCATCCTCAGCCTCTCTTCCTCCATCTCCATCATATCATCCTCCTCATTCTTTGGGTCGTAGACCTTCTCCAGCTGGTGGTAGAGGGCAGGAGAGAGCTGTTACTATACCGCACGGACACACACACACACGTGAGAAGAATGTGCGTTACCTCTTTGGCAAAGAGGGCCTCTAGTTCCTGCTCATCTAAAACACCATCTCCATTCGCATCTACAGGGAGGAAAATAAACATTATTTGAACACATACAAACGTCATCATCATGTAATAGTAGAGTGCAYCTTAACTGACCATGCAGTTTGAAGAAGGTCTTTGGGTTAAACTCTGTTGGGTCCAGTCCATCCGTCTCCTCCCATACCTCACGCAGTTGAGCTACACTGCCCTGATGGAGAGATAGAAAAGAGAGATTCCATTCTACTGGTCTCYCATACAAAAAGCATTCCCTCCATCTTACTCGCTCTCTCCGTCTTTCTCTCTCACCGGAGCGTTGACCTTYGGGTGRTTGCGGTGTTTATCCTTCAGCTCCTCCATCCTCTTCTCCTCCTTCTCTCTCTTCTCCTGGTCTAGACCCTTGAGGTACTCCCGTCTCTCGTGCTCCTTCAGCATCTCATAGCGTTTGAACTCATCATGTCTCTCTGCATCGTAGTTCTCTAGGTCTTTAGTGGCCTAGCAGGGAGACAAGAGGACAAGGATGAGGGAGATACTGATGTACAATGGCCTAGCAGGGAGACAAGAGGACAAGGATGAGGGAGATACTGATGTACATTGGTCTAGCAGGGACAGAGGACAAGGGGGATACTGATGTACAGTACCAATCAAAATTTTGGATACACCTACTCCTTAATTTTTTTTCTACAATGTACAATAATAGTGAAGACAAACTATGAAATAACACATATGGAATCATGTAGTAACCAGAAAGTGATAAACAAATCAAAATGTATGAGATTTTTCAAAGTAGCCACCCTTTGCCTTGATGAAAGCTTTGCACACTCTTGGCATTCTCTCAATCAGCTTCATGAGGTAGTCACCTGGAATGCATTTCAATTAACTGGTGTGCCTTGTTAAAAGTTAATTTGTGGAATTTCTTAACTTCTTAATGCATTTGAGCAAAGAGAAAACAACAGTCCATCATTACCTTAAGACATTAATTAAGGTCAGTCAATCTGGAACATTTCAAGAACTATGAACGTTTCTTCAAGTGCAGTCGAAAAAACCATCAAGTACTATGATGAAACTGGCTCTCTGCAGAGGATGAATTCATTAGCATTAACTGCACCTCAGATTGCAGCCCAAATAAATGCTTCACAGAGTTCAAGTAACAGACACATCAACATCAACTGTTCAGAGGAGTCTGCGTGAATTAGGCCTAAATGGTCAAATTGCTGCAAAGAAACTACTACCAAAGGACACCAAAAAGAAAAGACTTGCTTAGGCCAAGAAACATAAGCAATGGACTTTAGACCGGTGGAAATCCTTTGGAAATCCTTTGGTCTGATGAGTCCGAATTTGAGCTATTTGGTTCCAACCGCCATGTCTTTGTGAGACGCAGAATAGGTGAACAGATGATCTCTGCATGTGTGGTTCCCACCGTGAAGCATGGAGAAGGTGTTGTGATGGTGCATTGCTGGTGACACTGTCTGTGATTTATTTAGAATTCAAGGCACACTTAACCAGTATGGCTACCACAGCATTCTGCAGCGATACGCCCTCCCATCTGGTCTGCGCTTAGTGGGACTATTATTTGTTTTTCAACAGGACAATGACCCGAAACACACCTCCAGGCAGTGTAAGGGCTATTTGACCAAGATGGAGTGCTGCATCAGATGACCTGGCCTCCACAATCACCCAACCTCAAACCAATTGAGATGGTTTGGGATGAGTTGGACCACAGAGTGAAGGGAAAGCAGCCAACAAATGCTCAGCATATGTGGGAACTCCTTAAAGACTGTTGGAAAAGCATTCCAAGTGAAGCTGGTTGAGAGAATGCCAAGAGTGTGCAAAGCTGTCATCAAGGAAAAGGGTGGCTACTTTGAAGAATCTAAAATATTTTGATTTGTTTAACAGATTTGTTTAACAGATTCCATATATGCTATTTCATAGTTTTGATGTCTTCACTATTATTCTACAATGTAGAAAATAGTAAAAAATAAAGAAAAACCCTTCAATGAGTAAGTGTGTCCAAACTTTTGACTGGTACTGTACATCGGCCTAGCAGGGAGGCAGAGGACAAGGATGATACTGAAATACTGAAGTACAGTACATCAACACCAGTGTTATGATACAAGTAGATAAGAATCAGGGCCCGTATTCATAACGCATTCCAGAGTAGGAATACTGATCTAGGATTAGCACCCAATATAATCGCATTAATTATGATAAAAGATGGCAAGATGGCGCCGACAGACATACATGGCAGCTCTGCTTCTAGCGCTTAAGCAACTTTGCAGTATTTTGTTTTTGTGTGTGTTATTTCTTACATTATTAGCCCAGAACGTTTTTTGTGTTATTACATACAGCCGGAAATAACTTTTGGAATTCGGAGCAGCGGTAACTCACCAGCATTACGACCAGGAATACAACTTTTCCGAATACTCAGGAGGCTTGCACACCCTCCACCGCTTCCAAGTATATTACTCGCTAATATTCAGTCTCTGGACAATAAAGTAGATGAGCTCAGGGCAAGGATCTCCTTCCAGAGAGACATCAGGGACTGTAACATACTCTGTTTCACAGAATCATGGCTCTCTCCGGATATACTGTCCCCGTCCATACAGCCAGCTGGGTTCTCAGTACATTGCGCAGACAGGAATAAAGAACTCCCAGGGAAGAAGGGCGGTGGTGTATGTTTCATGATTAACTACTCATGGTGTGATTGTGATTACATACAGGAACTCAAGTCCTTTTGTTCACCCGACCTAGAATACCTCAAATTCAAATGCCGACCGTATTACCTCCCAAGAGAATTCTCTCCGGTTCTAGTCACAGCCGTGTATATTCCCCCTCAAGCCAAAACCACGACAGCCCTCAAGGAACTACACTGGACTTTATGCAAACTGGAAACCACATATCCTGAGACTGCATTTATTGTAGCTGGGGATTTTAACAAAGCAAATTTGAGGAAAACGCTACCGAAGTTCTATCAAGACATTGACTGTAGTACTCGCTCTGATAACACTCGACCACTGCAACTCTTTCGAAATGCCTACAAGGCCCTCCCCCACCCTCCCTTTCGGCAAATGAGAACACGACTCCATTTTGCTCCTCCCTTCCTATAGGCAGAAACTCAAACAGGAAGTACCCGTGCTAAGGTCTAGTCAACGCTGGTCTGACCAATTGGAATCCATGCTTCAAGATTGTTTTGATCAAGCGGACTGGGATATGTTCTGGGTAACCTCAGAATAACATTGACGTATACAAAGACACYGTGACTGAGTTCATCAGGAAGTGTATAGAGGATGTTATTCCCACTGACTATTAAAACCTACCCAAACCAGAAACCGTGGATAGATGGCAGCAGTCGCACAAAACTGAAAYCYCGAACCACTGCATTTAACCATGGCAAGGTGACTGGGAATATAGTCGAATACAAACAGTGTAGTTATTTTCTCCGTAAGGCAAAACGTCAGTACAGAGACAAAGTGGAGTCGCAATTCAATGGCTCAGACACGAGACGTATGTGGCCGGGTCTACASACAATCACAGATTACAAAGGGAAAACCAGCCACGTCGCGGACACCGACGTCTTGCTCCCGGACAAACTAAACGCCTTCTTRGCCCGCTTTGAGGATAACAGTGCCACCAACACGGCCTGCTTTCATGGACTGTAGGCTCCCATTCTCCGTGGCTGATGTGAGCAAGACATTTAAGGGTGGTAACCCTCGCAAGAATGCCAGCCCAGACCGCATCCCTAGAAGCGTCCTCAGAGCATGTGCAGACCAGCTGTCTGGAGTGTTTACAGACATATTCCATCTCTCCCTATCCCAGTCTGCTGACCCCACTTCCTTCAAGATGTCCACCATTGTTCCTGTACCCAAGAAAGCAAAGGTAACTGAACTAAATGACTATTTCCCCGTAGCACTCACTCACTTCTGTCATCATGAAGTGCTTTGAGAGGCTAGTTAAGGATCATATCACCGCTACCTTACAACCTAGACCCACTTCAATTTGCTTACCGCCCCAATAGATCCACAGACGATGCAATCGCCATCGCACTGCACACTGCCCTATCCCATCTGGACAAGAGGAATACCTACGGAAGAATTATTTCAACACCATAGTACCCTCAAGTTCCTCGGCGTACACATCACTGACAATCTGAAATGATCCACCCACACAGTGTGGTGAAGAAGGAGCAACAACTACTCTTCAACCTCAGGAGGCTGAAGAAATTTGTCTTGGCCCCTAAGACACTCAAACTTTTACAGATGGACAATTGAGAGCATCCTGTCGGGCTGTTTCACCCCCTGGTATGGCAACTTCTCCGCCCGTAACCGCAGGGCTCTTCAGAGGGTGGTGCGGTCTGCACAACGCATCACCGGGGGCACACTGCCTGCCCTCCAGGACACCTACAGCACCCGATGGCACAGGAAGGCCAAAAAGATCATCAAGGATATCCACCACCCGAGCCACGGCCTGTTCACCCTGCTATCATCCAGAAGGCGAGGTCAGTACAGGTGCATCAAAGCTGGGACTGAGAGACTGAAAAACAGCTTCTATCTCAAGGTCATCAGACTGTTAAATAGCCATCACTAGCTGGCTGCCACCCGGTTACTCAATCCTGCACCTTAGAGGCTGCTGCCCTATATACATAGACAAGGAATCACTGGCCACTTTAATAATGGAACACTAGTCACTTTAATAATGTTTACATACTGCTTTACTCATCTCATATGTGTCTACTGTATTCTATTCTACTGTATTTTAGTCAATGCCACTCCGACATTGCTCATCCTAATATTTATATATTTCTTCATTCCCTTCTTTTACTTTTAGATTTGTGTGTATTGTGTATTGTTAGATACTACTGCACTGTTGGAGCTAGGAACACAAGCATTTCGCTACACCAGCAATAACATCTGATAAATATGTGTGTGTGTGTACACAAAAAAATAGGTGTATGTGTACCAATAAAATTTTATTTGAAAAGGCTAAACTGATCCTAGATCTGCACCTATTCTTAGATGTTCTATGAATACAAATACAGGCCCTGGCCTCTATGCTCACTGCATTACCGTTGAGATGAGCAGCTCAAGGTCTTTGGCCTCAAAGGTGTTCTGATTGTGTGGATCCAGGTGTTCAAACTGCTTCAACAGAGAGGCATGGTCCATCTGTAAACCTTGGGGATAAACAGAGGGGTTTTAACAAGTGACTGAGAAAACATATATAATCTTGGTCTTCCAGGCCTTTAGAAACCCTCACTCTGTGTGTTGGTGCTGTCCAGTTTGGCTTTGAGCAGCATCCTGAGGCGAGACACCTCCTGTCTCTTCAGCTCATCCAGACGAGTTCTAACATGGTGCCCCACAAGGTCCAGCTCCTTACTGAGACGACCATTCTGAAGAAGATGGACAGTCAGTCAGACGCATATCAGATTCACCTTTATTCGCCAGGACATTTACTGTACATGTACCAGGAACTTGACCCAGTGACTTGATGCTGCCACAATAAACAGAACATAGATAGAATACAGACAGAATGTATAGACAAAGAATTTACACACTCGACATACAGTATGTACACTATAGATTGGGGATGGGCATTTGAAATTATTTCACTATTCAAATATGATATTCTTTTGAATATCTGGATTGTAGAAATACATGTTTTAAAGACAACGGTACCCTACGCGTTTCAGCAGAAGGGTAAGTGAGGTGCGAGAGAGCAGCAGGGAGAGAGAAAAAGTTGACAAACGACTCGTGCTAGTTAGAAAACTTGTTGCTGCCATAGGTTATCTATCATACTATCTGGTAGTACCGGTCTTGACTGAACCAAATCATTGTAAAGAAGCTAGCTGGCTAACGTAGCCAGCTAATTGAGGCTATTTTGCAGCACTCCTCGTAATTGTCTACGACAACTCCATTCATATGAAACAACAGCCTACCTGTTGGTTGATCATTGTAGTCTACTCCTTCTCATTTAGCCAACTTCATACCGTAATTTTTATTCTATTTTGCATCGATTAGAAATCTCCCACTTCCTTTGCTACACATTGAGCCTCCGACTGTAACACCACTTTTATTGACCAACAATAACAACAAGCTACACGTGTGAAGGCTACCGGAGCATCTTTTTTATGGGCCGCACTCATAAAAACTGTCATAAAACTGTTGTGTTAATAAAATGTTCATGTAATGGTCTATCCTTGTAGGCTATGTAGCAATGTCACATAGATACTTTTATGACATTTTAGACTAAGCATTTTCATTGTTAAAATAGACCATTAAGTAATCGAAAACTAACGTCCATTCAGATATTCAAATAACCTGTGCCAATCCCTACTATAGATGACTTGTGTAACATTATAGGTACTACACAAGGAGGTGAGGGGGTACTTAGTGAGTTAATACTTTGAAAAACGAATAAAAAATTACTAAGGTCAGAAAATATAAGACAAGGGGAAAAACAACAGAGAGAGAGAGACAGACCTTGATGTCCTCTGTGTTGGCAGTCTGGAGTTTCTCTCTGAAGTGGGGATCTGTCTCCAGCACCTCAATCACCTCTCTCAGATACCGGTCATAGTATAGGCCTGTGTCCTGCAACAGACAGGCAACCACACACACACACACACACACACACACACATCACGCATCACGCATCACGCATCACGCATCACGCATCACGCATCACGCATCACGCATCACGCATCACGCATCACGCATCACACATCACACATCACACATGGATACACACACAGACAGACAGACAGACAGACAGACAGACAGAGAACAAAGGCGTACCACATTATCTTCCTGTTTGTCCTCCTGGGGAGGCTGTGCTTCCTGGGGGGTTGCATTGCGGTCGAGGGGCACTGACCAAACCTCCAGAGACATGGATAGGAGCAGCAGCCAGCCAGGATTCAGGTTCATCCTCCTGCAAGAGAAGTATGAACTAGAGGTCGACCGATTAATCGGAATGGCCGATTAATTAGGGCCGATTTCAAGTTTTCATAACAATCGGAAATCGGTAATTTTGGACACCAATTTTGCCGATTATTGATTTATTTTATATATATATATAAAAAAAAAATTATACCTTTATTTAACTAGGAAAGTCAGTTAAGAACACATTCTTATTTTCAATGACGACCTGCACGGTGGGTTAACTGCCTTGTTCAGGGGCAGAACGACAGATTTTTACCTTGTCAGCTCAGGGATTCAATCTTGCAACCTTACGGTTAACTAGTCCAACTCTCTAACCACATGCCTCACGAGGAGCCTGCCTGTTACACGAATGCAGTAAGAAGCCATGGTAAGTTGCTAGCTAGCATTAAACTTATCTTATAAAAAACAATCAATCAACCAATCATAGTCACTAGTTATAACTACACATGGTTCATGATATTACTAGTTTATCTAGCGTTTCCTGCGTTGCATATATTCGATGCAGTGCGCATTCGGAAAAAGGACTGTCGTTGCTCCAACGTGTACCTAACCATAAACATCAATGCCTTTCTTAAAATCAATACACAGAAGTATATATTTTTAAACCTGCATATTTAGCTAAAAGAAATCCATATTAGCAGGCAATATTAACCAGGTGAAATTGTGTCA
>NW_019943558.1:28302-59528 GCF_002910315.2 Salvelinus sp. IW2-2015
TCCACTTCTCTTGCGTTCATTGCACGCAGAGTCAGGGTATATGCAACGTAATTATGACATAACATTGAAGGTTGTGCAATGTAACAGGAATATTTAGACTGATGGATGCCACCCGTTAGATAAAATACGGAACGGTTCCGTATTTCACTGAAAGAATAGATGTTTTGTTTTCTAGATATAGTTTCCGGATTCGACCATATTAATGACCTAAGGCTCGTATTTCTGTGTGTTATTATGTTATAATTAAGTCTATGATTTGATAGAGCAGTCTGACTGAGCGATGGTGGGCACCAGCAGGCTCGTAAGCATTCATTCAAACAGCACTTTGGTGCGTTTTGCCAGCAGCTCTGTTGTTTAGGAATTCAAGCCTATCAACTCCCGAGATTAGGCTGGTGTAACCGATGTGAAATGGCTAGCTAGTTAGCGGGGGTGCGCGCTAATAGCGTTTCAAACGTCACTCGGTCTGAGACTTGGAGTAGTTGTTCCCCTTGCTCTCGCATGGGTAACGCTGCTTTGAGGTGGCTGTTGTCGATGTGTCCTGGTTCGAGCCCAGGTACGCGCGAGGAGAGGGATGGAAGCTATACTGTTACACTGGCAATACTAAAGTGCCTATAAGAACATCCAATAGTCAAAGGTATATGAAATAACAAATCGTAGAGAGAGAAATAGTTCTATAATTCCTATAATAACTACAACCTAAAACTTCTTACCTGGGAATATTGAAGACTCATTTTAAAAAGGAACCACCAGCTTCATATGTCTTTCATGTTCTGAGCAAGGAACTTAAACGTTAGCTTTCTTACAAGGCACATATTGCACGTTTGCTTTCTTCTCCAACACTTTTTTTTTGCATTATTTAAACCAAATTGAACATGTTTCATTATTTATTTGACGCTAAATTGATTTTATTGATGTATATATTAAGTTTAAATAAGTGTTCATTCAGTATTGTTGTAATTGTCATTATTACAAATAAATAAATAAAAATACAATTTTAAATCGACCGATTAATCGGTATCGGCTTTTTTGGTCCTCAATAATCGGTATCGGTATTGAAAAATCATAATCGGTCGACCTCTAGTATGAACATATAAGATTTGTCTATGTCAATTATATATTCAGACATTAATCAGCTATCTGTCATTTGGTACTGAACATCAACTGAATGATGTTTGACATCTGACAGACAGAGGCACATCACAGGAGGCGTATCCTGTTGCATGGACATTATATGGGAACTGGCAGACTGACCATCAGATACTGTGGGCTAGTGACGCACTGTCGGCTAACGCGAAACCTCGCTGAATGAAAGGTCTACGCTTGGATTTCGCGTGACAATATACAGCTTTTCAGTAGAAAGCGCACAAACACGCAACAGAAAAGACACTACCGCCCTCTTGAACAACAGCAAGCATGAGAGAGAGGCTTCCATCCATCTTGCATCCTCCATTCATATTAAATGCGCGAATCCCGCTAGAAAACGTCTGGCAACGCCAACAGGCCAAATGTTAGTATTATGTACACTCGGTGTGACATGAGGGATTCTCGCTTACCGTTACTTGTTGATCGGTGGGCTAATTCTTGCCCGTTGTATTAGCCAGCTAACGTTACTTTCTTTACCGAAAGCTTTCCGATTTTTTTTTTTTGTTGCGTCGCAGCCGAAAATGACGTCAAAAAGAAGCGACTGTGTGTGACCGATTGTATGGTACCGTCCGTCTTATAACGCGTTCAACTACTATTCGGAACTAGGAAATTCGTACATTTCCGAGTTTGCTAGTTTTGAGTTTCCTAGTTCCGACTATCACATGAACGCGGCATTATTATACCCCAGCGTCCCCATCCCGTCCGTTCTTAAAAACTGTAGTCAGTGGTCTCGTCAGAGAGGGAGAGGGAAGCGACAGGATTTACTGCGCC
Source organism: Salvelinus sp. IW2-2015 (assembly GCF_002910315.2). Lineage (NCBI taxonomy): Eukaryota > Metazoa > Chordata > Actinopteri > Salmoniformes > Salmonidae > Salvelinus > Salvelinus sp. IW2-2015. The sequence continues at coordinate 30,217 of NW_019943558.1, forward strand.
CCAAATATATCCGCGTGAGATAAGCCCTTTTTTGCATGGAGGGCTATGAGAGGGTGTCGAAATAAGTTTTGTAATGTTTAGGCTGTTTACAAATGTACTTATAGAAGTGGATTCACGTGGCATTCCGGCAACTTTGAGAAAAACAACTTAGTTGTGCCTGTTGGTCACAACGCGTATCCGCCCTCTCATTGGCTAAAATGGTCTCACCTGATTTCTCCTGCCTTCCATCGTTGATGACATATGTTTCCGTTGTTAGAATGGTCAGTCTTGTCAATATAATAGATCATCTTTGGTCTCGTTCCAATACAAAAAAACTTACATTTCCTTTACGTCTTCTTTATCTTATTAAAAACACCCACATATGCGAAGTACAGTTATTGTTTTGAAGTTAAATAAGGTAATAAATAAATAAGTGACATTGTATTTCATTTACATTGTAAGGGTGACTTATTTCCATAAGGGTGTTTGTTCCATTCACCACAACCAATCTGTAACTCAAACACTTAGGTCACAACCAATCTGTAACTCAAACACTTAGGTCACAACCAATCTGTAACTCAAACACTTAGGTCAGTGGTCCTTTCTTTCCCATTTTCACCTCTAAATCAGTCTTTCATTCATCATTGCTATTGAATAGAGTTGAACTGCAGATCCTGGCTGTAATACAACCGATATGTTGAGATATTTTATGTAGAGATATTAGAGCTACTGCTAGGCACTCACCAGGTCAGTCTGACACAGTTCTGCCAGTGTAGCACTCATATGACCCAGATGACCTGGACCCTTGTTGCCCAACCCCCGGAGGGCAGAGTTCAGCACTGCCGCAGCAACCAGGGATGGAGGGGCTCCCAGGAAACGGTAGTCGCAGACACACATGGCAACCAGGGTGTCACTATGCCGACGCAGTGTGGAGAAGAACTCCTCTGTGTCTGTCTTTCCATCCTTCCTCTCCCCTACAGGGGGAAGGAAATGTGGAATGAAGTCCTGAGGGGTTACCGCAGCAACGTCCCATCGAAGAGTCGCAAGGATGACACGTTCCATCTCCTTATGAGGAAAGGGCAGGAACATCAATATACATATGTTTATGTGTAAAAACATTTTCATTTTGTGTATATATAGCCCATTGAATACAATGCATATAATAATACAGAGATGGTTTGCATTCACAAGGTCCACCATATTGTCACATAGAGTTTTGAAAGTGTCTCTCATCTATATCAAAATGGTGACCTACCCGTATGTTGGAGGGCAGGAAGCTGTACTCAGCTGCAGCACAAAGAGAGTCAGCAGAGATTGTGTCACACTCTGTTAGTTTGGAGGCGATGAGGATGCAGGCTGCAGCCAGGCAGTAGGGTGAGACAGGGAGAGACAGGGAGGCAGACAGGAAGCGGTCCAACATAGAGACAGACAGGGGAAACACTGTTTCGTCACAGCCACGCTCACAGCATACCTAGTAGAGAGACCAACAGGAGAATCAATTAGTGCCTCATCACAGTATACCAAAGAGAGAAAAAAAGAGATGAAAATGGAATCCAGAGAATGAAAGTTCATACTTCCATAGCCCACTTGGCGAGCTCCTCTCTGCGCTCCGGCTCTCTCTGGATGAGGGCGACGTAGAGGCCGGAGGGCAGATATCTCTCCTCCACCTGTAGCAGCCTCTGGATGATCCGCTGCCCAGACACYCTGGGGTCCCAGGGGGCCCGGAGCTGTGACTGGCCCCTGGCCTGGCCCTGCTGGGCTCCCTGGCCTTGCTGGCCTCGGACTTCCTCCTCACACCACAGAGACACAGACACAGACATCCCTCAGCTCAGCCCACACACACAACTACCTAGGTGGGTTTGTGTTCCTCTCGGTCCAGAAAGTGGGATACAACAAGTCAATGTTACTCTGTCAGTGTAAGGAGAGAGAATGTAGGACCAATATGTGTGCTGAAAATCTGCAACTAATCGAACTCAATTGAACTCTCTTCTTGTCACTGCTATGTTGGATGTCCTTTTATTTCCTCGCCCCTCTGTATGTGTGTGTTCCTGTGTGGCGCTGGTGTGAATCTTAGCCCGAACCTCCTCTGGCTGGGTTTTATAGCCCTCAGAGAAAGAGAGTGACAGAGAGGGTGTGCTGAAGAGGGAATGAAAGAAAAAGAGGGTGGTAACATAGTGACTGACATAAAATAATAAAAAGACAACAATGCTGTCTGTACAACAATGGCATCAACAGGTGGAGAGAGGGAGAAAATAGAGAAGGAGAGAGACGGAGGGGAGGAGAGAGGGTGCAGACAAGAGAGGGAGGGGCCCGCAGGGACAGAGCAACAGCTTGCCCCCAACAGTGAAAAAGAGAAAGGGAGAAGGGAGAAAAGGGAGGAGAGAAAAGGTCATCTCCAAAGTCTGACAATGGGAATGGATAACATGAGGAGTAGGTTGTTTGTTTACAATAATAGAGGGGGAAAGAGAAAAGATGGAAATATATCTTCTCAAACTGAAAGTTCCAAATTCTTTCCCATTAAATAATATAAACTGTATAGAGAAATTAGAGATAATAATTGCGGATAATTGGAAAAGCAACGTGAGGGTTTATGCTGTGTTGAATGGTTGCATTTTTACAAAATCCTTTTATAAATCTTTTTGCCCTGTCCTGTTTGTAGCTATACAGTATTTATTGTGCTACAAACTAATATATATGTATAAAGATTTCCGGCCTCTAAATGTCTAACTTTTGGCATGAAACTCTCTCTCTCTAGTGCCCAGAACTCTCTGAGGAATCTCATTGTCAAAGCAACCTGTGTCCCGTCACTCTACTCTACTCTACCACCCCACCCCACCCCTTCCTGGCCTGTGGCAATCTGCTCCCCCTGTTTAAAGAGCAGTGAATCCACTGGGGAGGACAGGGTGAGGTATGAGCAACAGACAGTAGAGCAGGCAGGTCAATGAGTCGTATTGTCTCCTTTACAAATCAGTGTCAGACACAAGCCCCTGGCCTTCTGCTTGGTCCTCTCTCTCTCTCTCTGACACACACCCTTCACACATTCACTGGACAGCAGACACACTCTCGCATGCTCCTCAGGGACTCCCCTGACGGTCACCATGGGGTCACACTTACGAGTAGTGAATTCAGATTCTATTTGACACAGTGAGTCACTACAGGTGGTTTAAGGGACACATGAGGGCTTATGTTTCACAGAGACATTTGGGAAGCACTGAAAATGAAACAATTACACACCTCTTGAATCAGCCTTAAAATATAAGACAAAAGCATAAATTAAGGTTAGCTTGTATTTTTACTTGATTAAAGGGGAAATCTGCACATCAGAACCCAAAATATTAGCTTGTTTTATCCCAATGGTTGTAAACAAAGTAAATGCAAACAAACATGGTTAAAACCATCATATTGATATCATGGATGGTTAGTCCTTGCATCCATAGCTCTGTCTTTGAATTTGAGAGTTGTTACATTTCTACAGCCCCATCCCGTAGCTTTTTACCAAAACAGGGGCGGGGAGGCACTTATTGTTTCAGCTGCTGATTGCCGCTTTAAATCAATCACTATAATCAGACCTTCAAATAGATATGTTGTAATACAGTTGTTTTCCTTTAAAAGAGTATCTGCTTTATGCAAATGTTTAGCTGGAATGTATTTTCTGTTTCTCACTAACATTTAGTGTGGAAAGTCAAAGCATAATTTCTGAGTCCTTTTGTTGAATCTCTTCAAAGTCAAGAGATTTTCATTGCTGAAATATTCCTCTATCCCTCTTAATCATTAGTCATCTGTGTGTGTGTTATTCATGGCTGCACATTTGCTGGAAAACCCCAAGAAGAACGCAAAAGGCATTCTTCTTTAGTAAGAGCACACTTATCTGATACTTGAGATTTAAACCACAGACTTTATCTCCTCTGAGGTCTCAAACACTCCAGATAAAAACCCTTCCAAGCGGTAACACAATCACAACAAGAGAGATTATCACCCCAACACACTGGGACCATTGTAGAATTAGAGGGGATGATGGCTGTTGAGAGAGACATCATCCATAAACAGTGATTGGATTAGCACTGAACACAGATTGAGTTTGAATGAGAGCCAGAGTGAGTTTGGCTGTGGGAGTCAGAAGAGGTCAGGTCAGAAGAGAGAGAGGGCAGAAAGGGGCGTGGGGAAGAGAAACAGAGTGACAGATCGCCCGCCTGTTTAAGTAGCCTGCTAAATTCATACATTGCAGCTGTATTCACACGGAGACAGAGGAGAGGGAAGGAGGGAGAAAGGGGGACGGAGAGACGCATGGACGACCCAGTCGGTTTTGAGAGGGGGGTGTGTTTCTCCGCCCCTCATTTTCCACCTCATTGCCCGGGACAGTGGAGGACAGAGATCCCTTTTTACCTCACAGACACCTGCTGACAGGGAGGGGAAGGGGGTCTGCTCACTCAGTTAACACAGTGCATAAACCATCCTACAGAACTGATTAACAACACTTTATCACTCAGAACTAAGTCAACCAACTAGGTGCTTTTGACACATTTCTGGCAACTGAGCTGTGTTTTACACTTAACTTTATTAGTTTACAACAATAACTACAGTGTAAAGAACAAGAGTATCAAAACTCACAGACCATCTGACAAGACAATATTTGAATGAACCTTTATTTCAACAGGAAGACATTAAGATCCAGGCCTCTTTTCCAAATGAGCCCTGCAGAACACATAAAATACCATTATTAAAATACGAAATGCAATCAATAAATAGTAATACAATCCAACAGTTTCCCCAACAAACAGTTTCCCCAACAAACAGTTTCCCCAACAAACAGTTTCCCCAACAAACAGTTTCCCCAACAAACAGTTACCCCAACAAACAGTTACCCCACTTCAAATACATACTTGTATTCTAGGTTTCCAGTAAATCTTTCATTGTTTGCAATTCGATCTCTCTCTTATACGTACTAGCATTTCCATGTCTAAAACTTCATATGGAACTGAGATGAGGGAGAGGGCATGGACCAGTCATGCATTAAGATTCATGGGAGTGTTAGGATGAATAGTTTGGGAGGGTAGTGGAGGGTTAACAGAATTGGGGGGGGGGGGGTCACACGGTCCGGTGGGAACATATGACTAGTAAACAACATCCGAAAAAAATTGTCAATTTCACCAGTAATTGATTATTTTTGTACCCTTTATTTGGTAAGATTCAGCAATTTCAGGTAAGTGAAAATATTGTTATGACATAATACCGGTAGTTAAAAACCTTAAACATTATAGTACTGCATGTATAACACTCTATGAGGCAGGCATTTTATAGTACTTGTCATGCTCTGTCAGTAAGATTATTCTTCATATTATATTTAGAATGACTTAGAGTGAGAAGGACAGCAATAGAGAGGAGAGCATGGATAGAAGGAACAGGAGAACAACAAGGTGAAACTAATGCAGTTTAGACCACAATGATACACCATTAAAAAGAGACAAATGGGCTGAGATAGAAAGACAGGGATCAAACAATTTAACAGACAATTTAAAAAAAATTGAAGTATTTCACACAAAGAAGAATTTGGAGAGAATAAAAATGAAGAAAAAGACAAAGAAATTCTCACAAGACAGGTACACAAATGGAAATATAAATGACTGGACATAAGTTGGATTCACACAAAAGACTTAAGGGAAACAAAAAAATGTATTGCGGTATTTATATAAAGACAAAGCACTGCATATATAGACCATTTCAATATTTTGGGATAGATGAAAAAACAACCTCTCACCGTTCACTGGATAATGCCCCGTCTGTCAGAGATGGTAACAGTCTGCAACCCTCATCGTGTACTACAGTACATTATCAAACTCTCTCTCCTATGCCCCATATCATCCAATATACAATCAGTGGCCAGTTTATTAGGTACACCACCCCATTCACAAAAATGGTTAGCTCCTACAGACAGTGAGTGTCATGGCCTGCTATATAAAGCAGGCAGACAGGCATTCAGTTACTGTTCCATTGAACATTAGAATTGGCAAAACAAGTGACCTAAGCGACTTTGAGTGCGGTATGACCGTTGGTGCCAGGCGCGCCGGTTCCAGTATCTCAGAAACGGCCACCCTCCTGGGCGTTTTGTGCAGGACAGTGTCTAGGGTTTACTGAGAATGGCGCGACAAACAAAAAACATCCAGTCAGCAGCAGTCCTGTGGGCGAAAACAGCTCGTTGAGGAGAGGTCGAAGGAGAATGGCAAGAATCATGCAAGCGAACAGGCAAATAACGGCGCAATACAACAGCGGTGTGCAGAATGGTATCTTGAACCGCTGAACTCGTCGGTCCTTGTCACGGATGGGCTATTACAGCAGACGAGCACACCGGGTTCCATTCCTATCAGTTAAAAACAAGAAGAAGCTGCTCCAGTGGGCACGCAATCACCAACACTGGACAATTGAGGAGTGGAAAAACATTGTCTGGTCTGACAAATCACGATTCCTGTTGCATCATGCTGACGACAGAGTCAGGATTTGGTGTAAGCAGCGTGAGTGCATGGACCCATCCTGCCTGGTGTCAACGGTACAGACTGGTGGCGGGTAAAGTAATGGCATGGGGAATGTTTTCCTTCGCACATGTTAGGTCCCTTGATATCAATTGAGCAACGTGTCCATGTCCTGAATAATTCAAGCTGTTCTGGAGGCAAAAGGGTGTCCGACTCGGTACTAGATGGGTGTAACAAAATAAAAGAAACATTTTCAACTGGCCATTGAGCGCATATCTTCCTTATGAAACACCTCACATCGGTTAATGGCTTTCTCTCCTCATGTCAATCAACCTGTCCTTCAGAGTTACGGGTAGGTAGGGCGAGGGCGTGCTGCTGCAGCAGCAGTGCTGTTACTTGACTGGCTCGTTTCCGTAGCTGCTGCCTGTGATTGGCTGAGAAGCTGCTGCGTCTCATGCGACTCTGATTCTGGGCTCGTCTCGACATCAGGGCTGGGGGGAACGTACAGGCCAATGACCTCCTGCACCTTCACCGGCAGCTCCTGAGAGACAGAGAATGAATGGGGAGAGGAGAGGAGGTTAGATCAGTTAGATGACAATACACAATATGTTAAATATATCATGTCCAAATGAATGTATCCTCCTCTAAGATATTCCCTACTTTGCAGCAGGCCAGCTGTAGGTAGTTAGCTTCTGCTCCTCGTAGGACTGTCTGCAGATCCAGCTTCATGGTCAGTTCATTGATGTGCTGCACATAGAGACATATACACAGTCCTTAGTACTGTACACACAAACAAAAAGACAACATCATTAAGAAAAATAACTTCAAACACATTTCCAACAAACCTTCAAAATAGTGTTGAAGTCATGGTCAGAGCCGATGAACTCCCCCCTCTGTGATACCAGAATGGAAGCGGCCATCAGCAGATGGAAGTTTTCACAGGGCAGACGAGTCCAAAGAACCTAGTACAGAACAGTGCTCACATATATTGTAAAAAGAAGGGTGTTTTTTCCATATAGTGTGTAGAGCCTAGGCTACATGTGAGTGTTTCTAATGAGTGTTGTGTGTTGAGTAGTATCCACCCACTCACCTCCCAAAGGGACAGGATGTCCTCGAAGGAGAACTCTCTCTTAAACCAGATCAGTAACCATCGGAAACAGAAGCACAGAGAGCCACTGTCCTGGGAGTCTGAAAGAGAGACAACATAATAACATAACAATGTGAAGAATTTACTATGTCAATGGATTACGCATCCAGGTAGTTACATAACACACCTTGAGTTAAGGTCAAATATAATCAATTGGCTGATTGGAGAATAGACTGCATGATGAATGTCTACCTCACTGAGTAATAACACTTTTGGGTTATGGTGAAGTGTGAGAGAAACACAGTAACTGAGTGATAGTCATTGTTTACCCAGGTAGTCAAGGAGCTCAGGGTCCAGAGCCTTCATCAGCAGGCTGAGCTGAAGGAGCTGCTGCTTCATGGCCTCCTGGGACTCCTCAAAGTTCTGGTGCTGAGGGCCGGAGAGAGAGAGAACATTAAAAGAGTGTATAAATGTATAATGTTATGTTTTAACACTGTGGTAATATATGAGTATTTAACAAGAGAGTAAGGTGCTTACCACCATCTCCATAAAACCTGTCAGACACCAGAAGGACTCCACTTCGTTCTGAGTGACAAAAAGGAGAGGAGCCAAGAGGTCACTCATCCCCTGGACATAGCCTGCAGGGAGAGAAAGAGAGAGACAACAGGAACCACAAGGAGAGAGGAGAGTCAGGTGTGAGATATTGATAATAAATACAGTTGAAATGTGATACAATGGCTTTGAACTTTCAAYRGTAAGGACAAGGGGAGTGGCTTACCCAGATCAAAGTTGAACATGCAGTATGTCATCAGCACGTCATTGAGAAGAGTCAGGCCTGGGTTGTCGTTGCCAGAGAAGAAGGTGTTGTGTCTGTCCGTCCGACTCACGTCCCTTTCTGTCCAATCAAAACAACATGAACAGATAAGTAACAAATCATAAAATGTGTGTCAACCAATGASGCGTGAGATCATGTTTAACAGACAGCAACACCYACCTATCAGGCTGCGYTATCCTCTGAGGAGGGAGTTCCTCATCTCCTGCTCTTCACTGACTGACTTCCACTGAACCTTCATTCTGAAATACTCATCTCTGAAGACAGAGAAACACAGAGGCGTTGAGATGAATTTACTCACTCCCGTTTAGACAACAGTCCCAGTCTGTGATAAGAGAGCAATAACAAGCGAGGGAGATAGTAAGAGACTAACGTTTTCATCCTCAAAATGTCCTCCCTCTCTTTCACAGTACTATTCCAGGGATAGAAACCCAGCAGAAACTTCCACACGTCCTTCCTCAGGGATGGTGTGATACCCTAGGAGAGGGAAAGAAGTGATGGTTTGAATGACATGGTGTAGACACTATACCGCAAAACACATTTGGATGGAAGATGGGGGTCAGGTGTTTTTTTACAAGAGAGGAATTATACTGTAAGGTCTTACCCCCCTGAAGACCAGATCTTTGATTTGCTGTGGGTCCTTCACACGCCCCTCTGGGTCCAGGAACTCCTCCCATTTGTCGAGAGGCTGTCCCCTGATTACGTCTGGTTTAGGGCCAAGCTCCACCCCCTGGTGCCACCAAAAAGAAAACTCTCACCATTGATATTGCCATCCGTAATTTATAGCCAACATCTGAATGATATCGCCATCCATATGTTACAGCCAACATCTGGATGCTATAAAGTGAGATCCTCTTCTCCATCTACTCCACAGATGTCAGGGCTAGTGATGAGTTTACATCTCCACCCCCATCCCCCCACTTACACAGGTGATGAGCTCAAAGCCTGGTTCGTCGTCAGCTGAGGGGGGCCCATGGTGGTCCTGAGGGCCACGGGAGTGGAAGGGGGAATCTGGTGGTCGTAGAGCCCCTCTGAAGAAATTGGTGACCTTGGAGAATCCCCCAAAGGTGGTGGCATAAGGGTCCTGGATAAACCTCTGGAAACAAAGAGATTAATATAATTATAAACACACACATTACACCTTCTCAAAGAATAGCACACACAAAACACAAGACTTACAGAGACGAGGTCGGAGCTTCCATCGTCAAAGAGGTGCAGCTCATCAAAGGACTGAGAGAGAGCCCCAGAGTCATGGGGATACGCTAGGAAGAGACGACCATCTACAGGTGATCTAAAACAAGAGAAAAACACAGTCAGGGAGATAGTAAGAGACACAGTCAGGGAGATAGTAAGAGACACAGACAGCGACAGAGAAGATATAGAAGCTCAGAATAAAAGAAAACGCTAGCAAGAAAGAGAAAGTATGAAAAAGACGCTTCAAAATATATGTAGTAAGGGGTTGGGTACAACAGCTCCTAAACTCTACTGTTCAGAGTCCAGTTAAATGCCAGTGAAATGCCTTGAATTCCTCTGAGGCATTGATCTGAGAGAGAGCTGGCTGTCTGCTGCTACTCACGGGGCCAGGATGATGTAACGCTGCAGGGCCCTCAACAGCTCCCTGGTGCCCCCCCTGTGGAAGTGCAGAGGAGGGAGGGGGTGGCCACCCCTGCTGGTAAAAACCAGGAAGTTACGGCCCAGGGAGAAACGGGACCGTCGCAGAGAGTACAGCTCCGACAGAGGCAGGGAGAACGACCACTGGCCTGGGAACAGAGGGGGAGACATCAACATCAAGAATAGCACTATACACTTGCTGCAAACACACTTGTGAGTATAGCCTAGTATGAGAATTACAAACGCAGAAGGCAAGTTATAAAAGTCTACGTACTTGTCTCTTTGACAGGGGGGTGCTCTCTGACTCGGTCTCTCTTCACTGTACTGATGACTGCCCAGTCTGGCTCATAGCCAGGGTCAAAGTTGGTGTCCTCCACCCCTCCTTCTCCATCCTAACAGGAAGACAGGCCATATATAAAGAACATGAAGAAAGCAGAGTGATGTGTGTCACTAGTGTATTAAACAAGCGCTCACCTTTTTAGTGTAGAATACAGCAGCCGCATTGCGGCCCTCGTCCTCTAGTGCGCTCCACTCCAAAGCTGGCTCCCCACCCTGTAAACATAGACAAACACCTTAGTCTAGTCCAGAATAATGTGTCATAGCCTAAAGCTAAGAAGAAAGGACATACTGTATATGATCTATAGGCCTATGTGTTTGACTAAAGGAAGCAAAACAAAGTTAGATGACAAAGACTCCCACCACAGGGATGAGTACACTTTGAATACGACTAGAATTGGTTTTCGATCAACCAATAGTAATATTTTTTTACCCCTTTTTCGTGATATACAATTGGTAGTTACAGTCTTGTCCCGTCGCTGTAACTCCCGTACGGACTCGGGAGAGGCGAAGGTCGAGAGCCATGAGTCCTCCGAAACATGACCCCGCCAAGCCGCACTGCTTCTTGACACACTGCTCGCTTAACCCAGAAGCCAACCTCACCAACGTGTTGGAGGAAACACCGTCCAGCTGGAGACCGATGTCAGCACGCATGTGCCCGGCCCGTCACAAGGAGTCGCTAGAGCGCGACATCCCAGCCAACCAAACCCTCCATTGTGCGCCGCCTCATGGGTCTCCCGGTCACAACCGGCTGCGACACAGCCTGGGATCGAACCCGGGTCTGCAGTGACGCCACTAGCACTGTGATGCAGTGCCTTAGATCGCTGTGCCACTCGGGGGGCAATATTTTCATATACACTGAGCTCCAAAAGTATTGGGACAGTGACAATTTGTTGTTGTTTTGGCTTTCTTCTCCAGCACTTTGGACTTGAAATGATACAATGATGAGTTAGAAAGTTATCATACCCCCAAGACATGCTAACCTTTCACCATTACAGTAACAGGAGATGTCAACATTTTTGAGGGGATATGATATTTATGCCTCTAACTTTCTCACAACTGATTAAGGATTATCCGTGATCATAGTAGCATCCACAATAATGTGAGGTGTTTAGAAACATATTGTATTCTTATTTACAATAAAAGTGACTCCAAAATTACAAAATACATTATTTACCATTAATTTCTATTGGGCACAAAATCTGAATCGAATCTGAAACACAATCAAAACAAACAGCAAATGTATCCAATAAGTTTGTAGGTTTACAAGCTTAATGTAATGATTGCATGCTAGGAATATGGGACCAAATACTAAAACGTTGACTACTTTAATACACATAAGTGAATTTGTCCCAATACTTGAAGTCCCCTAAAAAAAGTGCTGTAACTCCTAAGCAAGTTAAAATACCCTAAAATTAAACTTGACAGAGTCTGCACCTTAACCTCATATTAATTGTATCATTTCATATCCAAAGAGCTGGAGTACAGAGCCAAAACAATAAATGTGTCACTGTCCCAATACTTTTGGAGGGGTAGGTATAATTTGTGGAACGTTCCAACAGGAATCTGTTCCAAAAACTTTGTAAATAACAAAGTTGCCAACAATCAACGCATACAAAGTTGTATAGCGGCAGAATAAGATGCCGGGTAAGGAGTGGGCTATTTCATTAAGTTTTTCACTTTTTACAAAAAATGTCTGTCCTCACTCTGGTAGTCTATGGACAAACATTAAGAATAAGCTACGTGGTGAGCTGATGCCTATTCGGCAGATAGTTAGCTAGGTGAATTGATCATGCTACTTTGTATACATTGTTTGTTGGCAACCTCCTTGTACTTTACTTGGTTTTTGGACAGATTCCTTTTGGAACGTTCCACAAATTATACCCACCCCTTTTGGAGCTCACTGTAAATATGGTGTCTATGGGAGAAGCCCAACTTACCCGTTCCACTATACGGATGAATCCTGGGATTGTGGTGTCCTGGTTGCTCCTCTTGGCATTGGTGTGAAGGTACACCCCCTCCTTCTCAAACACCAGCTGTGTGACAAAACAACATATGCTATTAATAGAATATAATTTGCTCTGAAAACTAATGGCAAAATGTCATGTCATGCATTCCAGTGCAATGAATCAGAAAGTACGATCGAGTGGGAATAGGGTGGGGAATGACAATCATATGACATCCCAAAGACGATGAGTTAGCTGACTTTACTGTAGCCTACAAAATAGAGTCACATGAACACTATGAGTCACTCACACAGTGATTCCACTTGTGTGCCTGCCAGGGGTTTCTCCCAGGTAGTGTCTGGTGCTGGTACTCCCTGTTTAAAGCTCCATTCCTGTGCATTTTATTTCTCTTGTGTTACCATTATATTTTTTTAACAAGCGTTTCACGGTAAAGTCTACAGCATTTGTATTCGGCGCATGTGACAAATAGCACTTGATTTGTGTCTACTGCAGCTCAGAATCGAATTACCCTACTGGACTTAAACTGACTGAACCCAATTGGATAGATCTAGCTAGCTTCCATACAATATACCATCATATCTATCCTGAATATTACCCGAAATGTATAATCAATAATAATTTGCCAGCTGTGACATCAATTAATGTGAATTATTACATAAGCCATCCTCCAGCAACGAACTGCTCAAACGTTTAGTTAGTTAGATACCGTAATCACATTCACAGGGAAGTTTACAATGCTAATTCTATGGAATGGGGATCCTCGGCCTCGGGACCCTTTCTTCACTGTAAACAGTGCAATAAGCAGTGCTTATTGCTTTACACATTGAAGTCTGCGTGGAAAATAGCACAGCTATGATGATATTTCTAGTGACCAATTTATTGAACAAGTAATATATCACAGCAGCAAATATCAATTTAATCTGGAAATAATTATGAAACTAGCTTGTTTGTTTGTTGTTATAACGTTAACGTTAGCTAGCTAGCTAACTGTTACTGTAGTTACGTCAGCGTCCCCAAATATCACACGACTTTGTTGGGAAGGTGATAGTCTAGCTACAATGGTGATAACCGAGTTTATTTAGTTGGCGGCCCTTTAATACAGACCGAATCAATCAGACGAAATCTAAACTTCAATTTCAACACATTGCGCTTACCTTGTGACTAGTCTCAGCCTTTGGCTCCATTTTTCTTCCACTAGCCTTTTTCCCAAAACAAATGTCGTCAGAAGAAGACTTCCGCCTTCATAGACTGCCCCGTCTACGTTATACGTCAGTCAGGTGGTCAGGAACATCAACCAATCATAGGTGGTGGCACGTCTAAATTGGAATAGATGCCGCGTTCAAAACAACGGGGAACTCACAACTGGGAAATCGGAAATCTCCAACTTCCGACTTCAGTGCGTTCAAAACAACAGGGAACTCTGAAAAAACTAGCTCCAACTCGGAAAAAACTAGCTCCGACTCGGAAAAAACTAGCTCCGACTCGGAAAATCGATTAGAACAGTTATCCAACTCGGAATTCCAACTCGGGAAGTCGGGCCTCTTTCTAGAGGTCCGACTTTCCGACCTGAAGATAACCGATGACGTATTTTCCCAGTTGTTTTTAACGTGGCAAGAGTACCACCGTATGAATCATAATACCCATAAACCCTAGTGGTCAAAGCGGGAAATGGTTCCAATCTTTTTTCCACCATACATTTTTCCCATAGGGGATTTTAGAAACACTTAAAACAAGGCCTGTATTTAATTTAGGATTACCCTGGTGTAACGTTTTGATAACTGTGTGAATCTCTCTAGGACAAGGTGACTTATCAATATTTTCTCCTGTATTTACCCCCAAAAAAGGAAATGCTAATGAGGCTATTATAAAGAACTACAAATGCCATGATGATCTGGATGAGACTGCTGAATTGAGGCAAAGGTAAGAATCTCTGGATTAACTATCTAAATGTAGTAATTAATAAATTGGCTAAATATCTTTAAATTGACAATTCTGTGAACTGTCTTGTGCACGTTTTAAATTCTGAGAGTAAATAGAGCTGAGAGTAAATAGAGCCGAATATACTGATAAGTCACCTTGTCCGAGATTTACATGATTATCAAAACATCACGCCAGGGTAAGCCTACATGAACACAGCCCTTATGTGTTTCTGAAATCCCATATGGGAAAATGTATGGTGGAAAAACGATTGGAACCATTTCTCTGTTTGACAACTAGGTTTTATGAGTATTCAAATTGTATTGGTCACATACATATATTTAGCAGATGTTATTGCGGGTGTAGCGAAATGCTTGTGTTCCTAGCTCCAACAGTGCAGTAGTATCGAACAATACACACATCTCAAAGTAAAATAATGGAATGAAGAAATATATAAATATAAGGACGAGCAATGTCGGAGTGGCATTGACTAGAATTTTTCTTTATTTTTTCTTTAACCTTTATTTAACTAGGCAAGTCAGTTAAGAACAAATTCTTATTTACAATGGCGGCCAAACCCGGACGACGCTGGGCCAATTGTGCGCCGCCCTATGGGACTCCCAATCACAGCCGGTTGTGATACAGCCTGGATTCGAACCAGGCGTCTGTAGTGACGCCTCAAGCACTGAGATGCAGTGCCTTAAAACGCTGGAATACAGTATATACATATGAAATGAATAAAACAGTATGTAAAAATTATTAAAGTGACCAGTGTTCCATTATTAAAGTGACGTGATTCTATGTACATAGGGCAGCAGCCTCTAAGGTGCAGGGCAGGGTACTGGGTGGAGGCCAGCTATTGATGGCTATTTAACAGTCTGATGGCCTTGAGATTGAAAAACAGCTTCTGTCTCAGCTTTGATGCACCTGTACTGACCTCGCCTTCTGGATGATAGCGGTTGAACAGGCCGTGCCTCGGGTGGTGGATGTCCTTGATGATACTTTTGGCCTTCCTGTGCCATCGGATTCGGTAGGTTTCCTGGAGGGCAGACAGCGTGCCACTGGTGATGCGTTGGGCAGACCGCACCACCCACTGGAGAGCCCTGCAGTGCAGGTGGTGCATTTGCCATACCAGGCAGTGATACAGCCGACAGGATGCTCTCAAATGTGCTTCTGTAAAGTTTGTGAGGGTCTTAGGAGCCTAGCCAAATTTCTTCAGCCTCCTGAAGTTGAAGAGATGCTGTTACGTCTTCTTCACCAAACTGTCTGTGTAGGTGGACCATTTCAGATTATCAGTGATGTGTACATCGAGTAACTTGAAGCTTTTCACCTTCTCCACTGCGATCCTGTGGATGCGGGCGTGCTCCCTCTGCTGTCTCCTGAAGTCCACGATCAACTCCTTTGTTTTGTTGATGTTGAGGGAGAGGTTATTTTCTTGGCACCACTCTGCCAGGGTCCTCACCTCCTCCCTGTAGGCTGTCTCCTTATTGTGGGTAATCAGGCCTACTACTGTTATGACACCTCCACTGTGGGGCTCTATTCTTGCAATATTTGTCAGTTTCATGTAATTATGAAAATGGCAGTTTTTTAGCCATCAGTGGTGGTAATGAAAACCCCAGTGCGAATAGTGAAACACTTCTAACAAATGTATGAGTGACAGTGAGTATCCTGGTGCTGCCACCAATGTAGCAAAGAACAGAAAAATCACACTGAAAAACAAGTGGTTAGGACAGAGATAATTTAGACAGGGAGGCTGATGAAGGCAGCAAGTGGTTGTTGTTGTCTGTCTTCTCAAAGTTGCATCCCAGTTTTAGGACTCCCGAGTGGCACAGGGGGTCTAAGGCACTGCATCTGGCTATATAAATACATTTGATTTTATCTCAGGGCTAGAGGCGTCATTACAGACTCTGGTTCGATTCCAGGCTGTATCACAACCGGTCGTGATTGGGAGTCCCATAGGGCGGTGCACAATTGGCCCAGCGTCGTTAGGGTTTGGCCCGGGGTAGGCTGTCATTGTAAATAAGAATTTGTTCTTAATTAACTGACTTGCCTAGTTAAATAAAAATGTAACGTTTTACTCTCCTCTCTTTCCTTCATCTGCACTGCAAAATTAGAAGACAGTTTAGGCGGGAATAATATAGAGATTGAAAAGCCTACCAAAAGCATTTGCTTRCACCTGTRAAGCTCTCCATCATGTCAGATCYGTGGGGATGAAGTAAATTATACCAGTAGAAGAAACCATYARAAACTATTGAGATGCAGCCAGCCCCAAGCCTCGTCCAAAAGCGCGTCCAAAACAAGACGAGTACGAGCCCGCCCACAGTCACGTGTAAAACGTGCGTCTCGTCTAGCGTCTCTAAACAGCAACGTCGGAGTCTAGGGGAGACTATTCTTGAGAGATGCAGAATCCGACAAAGAGGGATAAAGAAACAGTTAGAACTAGAAAAACGCTTGCAACAGACGAAATAAGGAACTGAATGTGTAAGCTGACTTCTGTTCTTTCTGTTTATTTGTGTCTGTGTGTGCTAGTGTCTCTGCAAAGGCGAGAAATGGAGGTGAAATGTGTTCATGTTGGGAGGAGAGTGCACAGGAGACCAGTTGGCTAGCATGTTAGCAAACAAACAAGCACAAACAATCCGCAGTCATGAAAATTGCATTTTCATTTAAGTGCTTTCCTGGTAGTAATAATCACAGGGATGACATTTAGAAACGAGCTGGGTAAGTCTAGAACAGGCAGTCACCCCACAAGGTTTTGGCAGAGCTAGTTCGTATGCTAACGAATGCACGAGATTGAGGAAGGGGGGACGACGACGTTGAACTGCGACAGTTCGCGAGACGTAACGACAGGTGGACAACGTCTTCCCACGGTTAGCATAGGTCTATTTTGGAACATCCTCAACCTGCCACTGAGATATTGACCACTAAGATATTGACCATGAACTCAAGTCATGCAACAAGGCAGTCTGACGTCAGAAAAGTTATATGGAATTGAAATGTATGTACAGTATTTGGATCATGTGCATTTGACAAATTCTATGCTTGAGTTTAGTGTAATCTAATTTCATGAAGTTTCAACATGCATAATTTTATGAGATTATCTGAATTCTGGTTTAGTGATAATCTAAATAGTGCCTAGCTAGTGACATCAGCTAATATTGCTATAATGACTAACAATGCAAACTTTTTTTTTTCGAGCAACTCAAGCTTTATTTCTCCATTTTGTTTTTTCCAGGTAAAACCAGCAACATTTTGATTTATCTCTCCCCTAGTTCTCTCAGGCACACTGACATTAATAATATTAAACAATCACCTTGTGCCTCAAACCTGCTTTATAACAACTAAGGATAGTTTTATTCTTAGCTTAAACCAAACCAGCAATAGAAAAAGGATCCTAACGTTTCCTCAGATTAGCCAAAAGCAGATTCCAAAAACACATCAACACTACAGCCTACATTCCAGTGAGAAAAAAGGTAAACTTATCACAAGACTTGTTAACAAAAATATATAGTATTTCATATCAAACTGCTGGCTGAGTCCTACAGGTGCCTGATTACACTAACCTAAACCATTTTAGCTATTGATCAATAAAAACAGTTACAAAGCATCTATACGTTCCATAAAAGCTAGCCCTAATAAATTAAACACATCCAACAGTCATTGGCAGTCCTGTTTACCCATCATGGCCTCCATCACCCAATCATCTGAGCCCGAGATCCCAGACAACCACAAAGAGAGCTGGCTGGCACTACTTGCCGCAGCGGAGGGATATTGTCAGAAGTCAGGCTGCGACCTGGCTATTCTTACAGCCTGTAAGAAGTTCTGGCCATCTGTAGTGGAGAGAGATGAGAGGAAAAGGGAGAGTGGCAGTGGCTTACCTGCCGGTGGCCGGAAGTGGGATTTCTCCTATCACGTGTGGGGTCAGGGGGCTTTGGCTGAGTCTTCGCGGCGCTACATGGACGACATTGCGGTGCTGCACTCCACATCTATGCTAACGGCGCATAGATATACACGTCTYAGTGCAGGAGACGGAGGAGCTAAACTGGTAGTGGACATGCCCACTGACAGGGCGGTGAGTAGACTGAKTGMCASWKAWTMWSTMKCAMTCAATGTGGCTGTCATTCATAGTGCTGTGTGTGATCGTAAAGTTCTTAACTTCTCTTCCACAGGGCCTAACAGGTGAGGGTGGGGTGGGAACCATCAGTCCCAATACCACACTCTATTCGCAAAGCTACCCATCAATCTARCACTCAGGGGCTGTCATTGGCCAAGCTGCTGGGCAGCATGGGAATGGAGAGAGGGAGCGAGAYATGGCTGTGATGATAGAGGAGGCTGGACGAGGGAGAGACATTCCTGGAATTGGGGACTTGGAGGAAGAGTGTGAGGAAGAGGAGGACATGGACGAAAGGAGCCGTAATCTGAATGAGACTGCAGGTGAACACAGCTCTGTGGGATGATTTTTTTATCTCCAGGTCTGAATGACTTTGTAAATATTCATCTCTCTCTGCTTCAGGAGTGTTTTCCATGGATGAGGACTCGCTGTCTCGTGACTGTGAACCATTCTTTGAGTCCGATGGAGAGGAGGAGAGCACTGATGGTGAGTGTATGTGTGTAGTAATATGAGTTAATGATGATCTAATGCTCTTAATATGTGCCTCCTCTCTGCTCCAGGCTCGTTAAGTGAGGACTGTCCTCCTCCCCCGCGCAGCATGGCCATGGGGCAGTCGTTCTCATCCCGACACCCCAACCCCATGAACATGGCCCGCTCTCTCCCCGTGTCTGTTCCTGTGTGGGGCTTCAAGGGCAACAGACCCCACCAGGGAGAAGGCCACAGTGGGGAACGGGTCAGTCAACCTTCATTTAAAAACATACAGCTCTACTTTCTCTCCGTCAGTCATTCTGACACACATACCCACTAACTGTCTCTGTGTTGCAGGCTGGTGTAGCTGACCTGGATCATATTGCTGCCAGCATGAAGGCCCTGTTGGCCCCTGGAGCCAACGACGGAACAGAAATGTTTGGAGGACTACCTCGCCCTCGCCTCAACACGGGAGACTTCTCCCTCAAACACTGAGAGAGCCAAAGAAAGTGAGGGGATGAAGGAGTGAGAGAGTGTGTGTGGATGAAAGAGAGCCAATTTATTGGCTGGCAGGCAGAAAATACCCCTGTGTATTAGCTAATCACTAACCCAAATTTGGTAGTAAACAACAGTGAACCCAGAGAGGATTAACTGACATAAACATATGCTCGTATACACACTAAGATCTGTTTCAACACATTACATTACACCCGTACACACTTAAACACTACAAGACAACTCACTACACACAACTTACCTTCAAATGTGCTCATAGTGACCCACTGTACTGACCAACATGGCACTAACATATTGAAATGTCTAACTGTACACAGGTGTTGACTCTGTGGGACTTTGCCAAGTAGAATCATGGAGGATGGGCCACCCTTCTAGAAATGTTGGCTCTAGGGGCTTTTTAACATGAAGCCTGTAGCTTTTCAAATTGTGTGAAGGGCACCATGTCGCCATGAAACATGCCTTTTGTACTTCACCTTGCCAATGAATGACTGACTGGTAGAACGATAGTAAGTGTACATCTCTGATATTGACACTATTATAATAATAATGTCCTCCAAATGTGTTGACTGTGAGAGCGAGAAGAAACGGAGGAGCGAACAGAGATGTATTTTTATCTCCCAACTTTCAAAAACAGATAACTGGTTTTAATTTGAGTACCTGTATGGTTTAAATTAAGGAGCAACATCTGTGAATAGGCTGTTGGTTCTAACACTGAATATTATTTTGGATGCAGTATAATGGCTGTTCCTAGAGAGGGTATCAATTATAAGAACTATCCTGAAACAGAATAAACACAACATGTCAAGTGTTGGTCCCATGTTTCATGAGCTGAAATAAAAGGTCCCAAATGTTTCCATACACACAAAAAGCTTCTCTCATTTTGTGTACACATTTCTTACATCCCTGTAGGTTCATTTCTCCTTTACCAAGGTAATCTCGATCCACAGGTGTGACATAACAAGAAGATAATTAAACGCAATTATTAATTTATAGGTGCACATTGTTGCCGGGGACAGTGAAAGGCAACTCTAAAATGTTAGTTTTGTCAACACCAACACAAATGCCACAGATCTCGTTTGAGGAGCGTGCAATTGCATGCTGACTGCAGGAATGTCCACCAGAGCTGTTGCCCAGAGAATGAATCTGTATTTCCCCTACCATAAGCCGCCGCCCAACATCATTAGAAATTTGCATAGTACGTCAACCTGGCTCCTCAAACTGCAGACCCACATGTTAACACTCAACCAGAGCCCTCACAACTGCAGTACCACATGTAACCATGTCAAATGCTCCAACTCGCGCCATACCACGTCCAACGGCCTCACAGAGCAGACAACATGTATACCCACGTCCACACCGGCCTCACAACTGCAGACACAGTTGTCAACCACGTCCAACCGGCCTCACAACTGCAGACCACATGTAACCACGTCCAACGCCTCACAACTGCAGACCACATGTAACACACGTCCAAACGGCCTCACAACTGCAGACCACATGTAACCCACGTCCAACCGGCCTCACAACTGCAGACCACATGTAACCACGTCCAACCGGCCTCACAACTGCAGACCACATGTAACACGTCCACCGCCCTCACAACTGCAGACCACATGTAACCACGTCAGACCGGCCTCACAACTGCAGACCACATGTAACCACGTCCAACCGGCCTCACAACTGCAGACACATAGTAACCACGTCCAACCGGCCTCACAACTGGCAACCACATGTAACCACGTCCAACCCGGCCGTCACAACTGCAGACTCAACATGTAACCACGCCAGCCCATTCACTCCAGATCTGGCTCCTTCACCTACGGGCGGGATCGTCTGGACCGGCTACCGGACAACTGATGAAAACTGTGGGCTTTGCGACAACCAAATAATTTAGTCAGAACCATCTCAGGGAAGCTCATCTGCGTGCTTGTCATTCTTACCAGGGTCTGACCTGACTGACTAAAGTAGTTAAATGCTAACCTTCAACAGCCACTGGCACGCAGGAGAAGTAGCTCTTCATGGATGAATCCCGGTATCCAACAGTACCGGGCAGACGGCAGACAGTGTTTATGGCTTTGTGTGGATGAGTGATGTCAACGTTGTGAACCGAGTGGCCCCATGGTGGGGTTATGTATGGGGCGGCATCAAACTACGCAGAACGAACACGATTGCATTTTATCTATGGCAATTTTAATGCATAGAGATACTGTGAGGAGACCCTGAGGTCCATTGTCGTGCCATTCATCCACAGCCATGTTTCAGCATGATAATGCATTGACCGCATGGTTGCAAGGATCTGTAAACAATTCCTGGAAGCTGAAAATGTCCCAGTTTTGCCATGGCCTGCATTACTCACCAGACATGTCACCCATTGAGTATGTTGGGATGCTCTGGATCGTGACAGACAGCTGTCCGGTGTCCTGCCAATATCCGGCAACTTTGCACAGCCATTGAGAGGAAGTGGGACCAGACATTCCCAGGCCCCAATCAACAGCCTGATCAACTCTATGCGAAGGGAATGTGTCGCGCTGCATGAGGCAAATGGTGTCACACCAGATACTTTTTGATACACTCCCCTACCTTTTTAAAGGTATCTGTGACCAACAGATGCATATCTGTAGTCCAGTCATGTGAAATCCATAGATTAGGCCTAATGAATTATTTTCAATTGAATGATTCCTTATATGAACTTACTCAGTAAAATCGTTGAAATTTGATGTTTGTGTTTATTAGATTTTTCTGTATAAATAGTTGAACTCTACTGTTACACAGTTTGTATTTATTTCACTCACATTCATACAATGACCATGGTTCAATCAGATTATAAAAATGATAAAGCTATGAATTTAAACTACACACCCTACTTCAACACTACAAACTAGTGCTGTAACAAAAACTACTGACAGTACTAATAAATAGTAAATAGTCAATATAATTGTCATTCTAATATATAAATTATAACCTAGTAATTCACATCTAGTTGTGCCTCATGCAACAGAGGGATAACAGCAACACTAAAAACCATAGACTGATGTGAAATCTTACAGATATCAACTGATTTCATGTTGTGAAAATTCCACTTATTCTCTGCTTCAATTCTGCATTCTGACAACCAGTACTGTTCTGCCAAATAATTGAAACATAT
Source organism: Salvelinus sp. IW2-2015 (assembly GCF_002910315.2). Taxonomy (NCBI): domain Eukaryota; kingdom Metazoa; phylum Chordata; class Actinopteri; order Salmoniformes; family Salmonidae; genus Salvelinus; species Salvelinus sp. IW2-2015. The sequence continues at coordinate 52,647 of NW_019943558.1, forward strand.
ATCTTCTCGTTCACTTCTGACCTCCCTCTCTTACAAATTCCCTGACCCGTTTATCCATCTCTCCCTTTCCTACACCCTTCTTGTTACCGGTCCTGCGCTGTTCTTCCGCGATCCAACAGAAGATTTACCTGCCAACCGAAAAAGGCAGAATCTCTCTCTCTTTGAGCTCAATTTTGAAAACTTGGTATCAGTCGCCGCGCCTTCTCCGCACTCCCCTCTCCTTCACAGAGAATTTGATGAGGCTCACGGGCCCTGGGTCACATGGTATAGCTTCATGGTGTTGCACGCAAGGCGGACGCGACCTCCACTCTCCCCGTGTGCAGACTGGTGTAAGCAGGACCGCCCAAGCCTGCAGCACCCATGAGCTTTCGTTCTCCCCAGCCCACATGGCCATTCTTGTCCGGTCCAGATGCTCTCGTGACACTGCACCAATCACCACCCAGGCCTGCCATAGTCCACTCCCCAGTATCCTCTCCTGCCCCAACAGACGCTCCTATTACACATGCACCTGCACGAGTCGAGAGTGGGATAGTAGAAGGGTAGATGTAGAAAGTTTTAGAGCCAGGCTCATGCGCTGATCGCGACATGTACAAACGGTGGGCAACACTTCGTTACATTCAATGGCACTATTTACATTAGTCGATTTAGCAGAACGCTCCTGTATTCCAGACGCGACCCCATTACAAGTGGTGTCATTCACCTGATGATTATCCAGGGAACAACCACTTTTACAATATGTGCCATCCAACTTATTTGTAAGCTGCGGCGCATGGTGGGGGGTTCTGGGGGGTTTAGATCTAGGATTACTTTATCCTATTCTAGGTATTCCTTAAAGAGGTGGTGTTTCAGGTGTTTCCGGAAGGTGGTGATTGACTCCGCTGACCTGACACTATGATGCGTGCCCTGTAACTGAGGATGGCAGACCAACCTGTGGCGAATGCTCATATCTCTCCGGTCTCATGGGGTATGGACACACCTCCTCTGACATACGCAACACCTTGAGGTTGCTCTCGGATATCCACAGCAGCTTCTGGGCCGTTTTGTCATCCAGGGAGAGGGGGATCCAGTCTGAGGGGAGAAAGAGAAACGATGAGGTCAAGAGAGAGGAATTGAGTTGAGTGGTTGGATGAATATGGATAAGATGAAAGGGTCGGAAAACATAAGGTCAGATGAGTACTGTGATATTAATGAGATATGTACAATCTCTTGTGTGTAGGCCGTAAAGCGGATATAATGTAAGCCAGGTCATAATTGTGCATTTCAACATTGTATAGGCTGTGGGCAAGCAGGATTTAGCATCAAATGCATTACAGAGAGTGAGGCCCAAAGTGATAAAGAGCCAATTACATGGCCTTACATTTCATGAGGTCAGCCCTGGCGGTGGGATCATGAATATTGGGTTCATACACCGGCAGCACCTCTGTTATGAGGAGAGAGAGAGATAAAGTGTGAAATCCATTAACAGTATACTGATGAGATAATCCAGTTTGAATTACACCACCGGTCTAATGTAATTCCTGGGATGCCATTGTTAGTCAGGATTTACAAAGGCTTTTCAGTACTTATACATTCAGTATTACAGAAATCATACCTGCAGGAGCTGCCTGGGATTTTCTTCCTACAGAAAAGAGGCAAAAAATGAATTATCTTTCCCAAATAGAAAATGATCTTGTGTCAGATTGTTGTTATGTATTTATTCACTGTGCATTTGCAGAGGTTGTGCTAGGTGCAGTTTGTAGAGGTTGTGCTAGGTACCGTTTGTAGAGGTTGTGCTAGCTGCAGTTAGTAGAGGTTGTGCTAGGTACCGTTTGTAGAGGTTGTGCTAGTTGCAGTTTGTAGAGGTTGTGCTAGGTGCAGTTAGTAGAGGTTGTGCTAGTTGCAGTTAGTAGAGGTTGTGCTAGGTGCAGTTTGTAGAGGTTGTGCTAGGTGCAGTTTGTAGAGGTTGTGCTAGGTGCAGTTTGTAGAGGTTGTGCTAGATTGTTCTTACTATATAATTTACCTCTTGGGGATGTTTATTGAAAACATATGTTAATTTCACTGCTATGCGCGATGACACAAAGCTGTACATTTCAATGAAACATGGTGAAGCCCCAAAATTGCCCTCGCTAAGAAGCCTGTGTTTCGACATAAGGAAGTGGATGGCTGAAACTTTCTACTTTTAAACTCGGACAAAACAGAGATGCTTGTTCTAGGTCCCAAGAAACAAAGAGATTTTCTGTTAATCTGACAATTCATCTTGATCGGTTGTAAAGTCGTCTCAAATAAAATGTGAAGGGACCTCGGCGTTAATCTTGACCTGATCTCTCTTTTGACGAACATATCAAGACTGTTTCAAGGACAGCTTTTTTCCATCTACGTAACATTGCAAAACATCAGAATTTTCTGTCCAAAAATGATGCAGAAAATTAATCCATGCATTGTTACTTCTAGGCTTAGATTACTGAATGCTCTACTTTCCGGCTCCCGGATAAAGGCACTAAATAAACTTCAGTTAGTTGCTAATACGGGCTGCTAGAATCCTGAACTAGAACCAAGAATTTGATCATATTACTCAGTGCTAGCTTCCTACAACTGGCTTCCTGTTAAGGCAAGGGCTGATTTCAAGGTTTTACTGTTAACCTATAAAGCGTTACATGGCTTGGCTCCTACCTATCTTTCCGAGTTGGTCCTGCGTACATACCAATACGTACGCTACGGGTCACAAGACGCAGGCCTCCTAATTGTCCCTAAGAATTTCTAAGCAAACAGCGGGAGGCAGGGCTTTTTCCTATATAGATCTTCCATTTTTATGGAACAGTCTGCCTACCCATGTGAGGAGACGCAGACTCGGTCTCACCTTTAAGTCTTTACTGAAAGACTTACTCTTCAAGTAGGTCATATGATTGAGTGTAGCCTTGGCCAGGAGTGTTGAAGGTGAACGGAAGGCTCTGGAGCAACGAACCGCCTTGCTGTCTCTGGCCAGGCCGGTTCCCCTCTCTCCACTGGGATTCTCTGCCTCTAACCCTGTTTACAGGGGCTGAGTCACTGGCTTGGCTGTGCTGCTTCCCATGCCGTCCCTAGGAGGGGGCGTCAACTTGAGTGGGTTGAGTTTACTGACGTGATCTTCCTGTCTGGGTTGGCGCCGCCCTTGGTTTGTGGCTGTGGTGGAGACCTTTGTGGGCTATACTCGGCCTTGTCTCAGGATTGTAAGTTGGTGGTTGAGGATTTCCTCTAGTGGTGCGGGGGCTGTGCTTTTGGGCAAAGTGGTGGGGTTTATAATCTTCCTATTTGGCCCTGTCGGCGGGGGTTTCTTCGGATGGGGACAAGTGGTCTCCTGACCGCTCCTGTCTCAGCCTCCAGATTTATCTCTGCAGTAGTTTGTTGTCGGGGGGGCTAGGGTCAGTTGGTTACCTGGAGTACTTCTCCTGTCTTATCCAGTGTCCTGTGTGAATTTAAGTATGCTCTCTCTAATTCTCTCGTTCTCTCTTTCTCTCTGAGAACCTGAAGCCCTAGGACCATACGTCAGGACTACCGGCATGATGACCCTTGCTGTCCCAGTCGCCTGGCCTTTGCTGCTATTCCCGTTTCAACTGTTCTGCCTGTGGTTACGGAACCCCTACCTGTCCAGACCTGCTGTTTTTTCAACTCTTAATGATCGGCTATGAAAAGCCAACTGAGTTTTATTCCTGATTATTATTTGACCATGCTTGTCATTTATGAACATTTTGAAAATCTTGGCTCTCTCTAATTTTCTCTTCTCTCTTTCTTTTCTCTCGGAGGACCTGAGCCCTAGGACCATACGTCGGGACTACCGGCCGTGGTGACTCTTGCTGTCCCCAGTCCGCCTGGCCTTGCTGCTATTCCAGTTTCACACTGTTCTGCCTGCGGTTATGGAACCCTACCTGTCCCAGACCTGCTGTTTTCAACTCTTAATGATCGGCTATGAAAAGCCAACTGAGATTTATTCCTGATTATTATTTGACCATGCTTGTCATTTATGGAAATTTTGAAAATCTTGGCTCTCTCTAATTTTCTCCTTCTCTCTTTCTTTCTCTCGGAGGACCTGGGCCCTAGGACCATGCGTCGGGACTGCGCCCGTGTGACTCCTTGCTGTCCCCAGTCCGCCTGGCCTTGCTGCTATTCCAGTTTCAGCTGTTCTGCCTGCGGTTATGGACCGCCACCTGTCCCAGACCTGTTGTTTTTCAACTCTTGATGATCGGCTATGAAAAGCCAACTGAAAATTATTCATGATTATTATTTGACCATGTTGTCACTTATGACATTTTTGAACATCTTGGCATAGTTCTGTTATAATCTCCACCCGGCACAGCCAGAAGAGGACTGGCCACCCCTCATAGCCTGGTTCCTCTCTAGGTTTCTTCCTAGGTTTTGGCCTTTCTAGGGAGTTTTCCTAGCCACCGTCGTTACACCTGCATTACTAGCTGTTTGGGGTTTTAGGCTGGGTGTCTGTACAGCACTTCGAGATATTGCTGATGTACGAAGGGCTATATAAAATAAAATTGATTGATTGATTGATAGAGGTTGTGCTAGGTGCAGTTAGTGTCCATTATTCCTTCTCTCCCTTTCCTTCTCTTCATCTCTCCTTCCTTGCTTTATCTCCCTGCTCCTGTCACTCTCTCCCTTCATCCCCCTCCCTTCCACTATTTACCTTAATGCCGTATAATGCCGTATATCATTTTGGAGTGTGTATGCTATTCTTTTTTCACATTAAAGTTACATTAAAGTTACTTGATATACAGTGGCATGCGAAAGTATTCACCCCCTTGGATTTTTCCTATTTTGTTGCCCTACAACCTGGAATAAAAATAGATTTTTTGGGGGGGGTTGTATCATTTGATTTACATAACATGCCTACTACTTTGAAGATGCAAAATATTTTTTTATGTGAAACAAACAAGAAATAACAAAAAAACTGAAAACTTGAGCGTGCGTAACTATTCCCCCAAAAGTCAATACTTTGTAGAGCCACCTTTTGCAGCAATTACAGCTGCAAGTCTCTTGGGGTATGTCTCTATAAGCTTGGCACATCTAGCCACTGGGTTTTTTGCCCATTCTTCAAGGCAAAACTGCTCCAGCTCCTTCAAGTTGGATGGGTTCCGCTGGTGTACAGCAATCTTTAAATCATACCACAGATTCTCAATTGGATTGAGGTCTGGGCTTTGACTAGGCCATTCCAAGACATTTAAATGTTTCCCTACCACTCAAGTGTTGCTTTAGCAGTATGCTGTCGTGTCTTTGCTATCATTAAATTGAAGGCTTATAGTTTATATCAAAGATTCCTGTAATTAGGGATTACGCGATCAACTGATTAATAACGTAACTAATTAACTATGAATTTTGGGAGCACCAGGGAAAGTAGTCAGATTACAAAGTTATAATTTCCAATATAACCTTTCAGATATTTTCATATCTGATCAATAGTCTTCTGATTAATGATTTATTTATTTTACCTCACGTTAGTCTCATTCCAAACATCGTAAATTGTTGGTTATCTGCACGAACCCAGTCTTCACTATGAGTCATCCATACATCAATTGTTTTAAATCATTTATTTATTACTAACTAAGTAATTCACAGAAATGCATAAACAAACAAACAAACTTAAAATGGTTACATGAAATGATGGGAGAAATATGCCCTAGTGGGCTGAACCGCATGGCGGCTTGTTAGACAAAGGGAAAATTGGGGTTCGACTAAGACGTCACTAGCAGTTCATAATTATAACAATTGACATGCTAATCCTTTACACATGAACGCTCACTCATTCTGGAACAATTGCAATCAATATATATATATTTACGCTCAGTGTGTCGTCTGATCGCTGGAGAAAAGTTAGTTTCTGTTGGAGAGTTTCGTCTGCCTCTGTCTTGGTTATTGTGGATAGTTCAGAGTGACATTCATTATAGAATGGATGTTTCGGCGGTTGTCTTTCTTCGCGTTCAATTATACCGAATTCCTAGCTGCAGACTAGTAGTCAATATCAAAGACTTGTTCTTATTCGTCTAAGAGTTTAACCACGTGGTATGGTTAAAGATTCAGCAATGGTACTTAACTTTTGTTCTCCTCCTAGGGAGAAAAAACATGGTCTGCTGATCATTTCTCAAAGTTGGGTTTTATTCGGAATTGCAGAAAGGGGCTGTCCCAGGATGTCTGACCCTAACTGGGCTCAGGGGCGGTCCTTGGATTTAGTTCAAATCAAAAGGGATTTGTATTTTTTCTTCATTAAACAGTCCAAAATCTATTACACAATTATACAAACAGTATCATACTCACTCATTCATTTTATACAACAAACAGATGTAAACCTCATATCTGAGGTTATTTATACAACAGCGGTATGGTAATGTAGCCACACAGTCTCCCATGAGTTTCCCACATTGTGACAAATGGACCGGTTAATAGCTGGAATCTTCACCGATCTTTTATACTTTTGCAGGAACATGAAATCTGTTCGTACCTCAAGTTCTGTGAGGTGGAAGAAAACCCTTTGTCCTGAAGTTTACCCTCTCTCTAATACTGTTTGGCCATGAGGAGATTCTCAGGAATTTACGACGTCTCTCTGTGACCACAGCATGGGTTGAAGAAGGAAGGGGAGGCAGGGAGTGGCAGGGAGAGGGGGATGGGCTTTATGTACCTAAACAGGCAACGTCATGACAATGCTTAGGGTCATTGTCCTGCTGAAAGGTGAATCTCCATCCCAATCTCAAATCTCTGGAAGACTGAAACAGGTTTCCTCAAGAATTTGTCCCTGAACTATTTGGAGAGCTCCAAATCCCTTGCTTAGTGGTGTTGCAGACTCTGGGGCCTTTCGGAACAGGTGTATATATTCTGAGATCATGTGACACTTAGATTGCACACAGGTGGACTTTATTTAATTAAATA